>NC_061817.1:30012019-30312019 GCF_021462225.1 Girardinichthys multiradiatus
TGTCAAAATATGTTTATAAAAATAAAAGTGTGGTGTTCATATGTTCCTCTTTAATCTGATGCCCCTAAATAAAATTCATTGCAACCAATGTCCTACATGCAATACATTTTGTGTGGAGGAAAACTAACATAACACATCACCCTCAGTGTACTGTCCACATTGTAAAACATGGTGGTGGTAGTGTCATGCTGTGGGGATGCTATGCTTCGTTAGAGATAGGGAAGCTCATTAGAACTGATGGGAAGATGAAAAGATCAAAAATATTGAGTTGAGATTAGTGAAAGTTTACTTTTCAGCTGACCTAAAGCCAGTTGTAAACAATAGGTAAAACCTAAATATTTATGTTCAAGATCCTCCCCATCCAGTCTCAGAGCTTGAGCTATTTTTCAATGAGCAATTGGCTGAAATATCAGTCTCTAAGTGAGCAAAGCTGGTAGAGACATACCCCAAAGGTCATACAGGTGTTACTGCAGTGAAAAATAGTCCTTGCATCATTGACTAGAGGGGCTGCACACAGATGCTTGCCACACTTTGTAGATACGTATTTGTATAAAACAAAATCATTTTCTTTCCACAACAATTCACTTCATTGTATTGGCCTGTCACATAAAACCCAAATAGAATACATTGAAGTTTGTGGTTGTAACGTGGTAGTGTAATGTAATGTGAACAAGTTGAAGCAGAGTGAAAACCTTTGCAAGGTACTGTATATTAATATGGACTTCACAAAAAGCATGGTAAGTTGTAGGCTACATTCACATGGGTGTGTCCTAAATGTGTGGAATAACACTGGTAATTTAGCTTTTTCTTATGTCATAACCTTTCTCTGGCAATTATGCAACATTTCACATGCAAATTATTTTAGCTTTTTGGTGAAGAATATTTTGGCACTTTTTTAAATGTTAAAGGAAGACACTCACAATTTATTTTATTACCATGGTCTGATGAAGTTTATATGTCTGCTGTATATACAATGATCTGAGTACCAATTCTAGAATTTTCTCGAGGTAAGACCCGCTCTTTGCCATCTACAAAGTTACATTCAGTCAGTCGGTTTTTCATCTAGTTGCCTATTTTTACAGAACATTGATAAAAATGAGCTTATTTCACGACAGAAATGTGTTAATGCTGCTAGCTTTTCAGTGGAGCAGTCAGGGTATAACATTATGATCCACAATACTAAGTGACTGAACAGGAATATCTTCTGACTGATGCTAAAGCACTGGGCTAACATGTTTAGTTGATGATGTGTCAAAGGACAGCACATGCATTTTACTGATCTACATTATGTATGCTGGAAAAGCTTGCATAATGTACAGAGATATAACAAAGCTAAGTCAGGTCCACCTCCCTCTCTATTCCCACGTACTTCAGAGCATCAGCTTGGCTGTATCTGTGTGTGGAAACATTAAGAAACAGTAAAACAAATTAAATTAAGAAGTAAGTAATTGAACACATTGAAATATGCTTTAGCCTTTTTCCCTAACTTTACTTTTTAATTGATGGGGAGTCACAAAAAGGCCAGTAAAGCTACCTGTAGTCAAAGAAAAGTTCCTCCCCCTGCAGGATAGCTCGCTTGGCAAAGATTCCGATGCGATGGTCTCCATTAACCATCACAACTGCATTGGCGGTAAGAATGACATCAGCAAAAAAATGTCTTTAGAAAACTGGGAATTCACTCTGTAAATGAAAACTCACCTTTGGCGTAGCAGTTGGGATTAACTGAATGATTTGCAAATCGGATTTTGTTCCCCTTTCGTGTAGCATCCACTACAAAATCTGCAGAGACAACATTAAAGGGTTAGTTCAGGTTTTTTGAAGTGGGGTTCAGGTAAAAGTTTATAAGTAATTCATATCATACCAGCAAAATATAACTTTCTTGGGTTCTTCCTTTAATATAAATCCAGATTGCGTAGTTCCAGGGGCTGAGTCCAAGAGGGGCCGAGACTAAAGTGGATTTTTACTATCTTAAATAAAGCCCAGTCTCAAAAATACGATGGTGGTTTATGTGAGCGCCTTTTCAAGAACCATTAAACTGTTGTAACATTTGCATTGGTAATTTAATTTAATCATGCAGAAACTGATGATTAATTACGTTTGAAATAGAGGTATGAGGTGGTGTGCCACCAATGATCTTCCTGGGAGAAACATGTACTGAGAGCAGAGCAAATAAAGTGTTTCTGGTCATGGTAACCATGTGACATGAGAGTAACGGTGTAAATGCGGTGTAAAAAGCAAAAATAGTATTGTGATTTAAGTGAAATCTGTTGGATGGATGGATTGACGCATTGTTTGACTTTTCTATTTGATAATTACTCTGACTAGAAACGCATCATGTTTCATTCTCAGAAAATGTTTCAGACAGGAAAATAGTTGGTGGCACACTACCTCCCACCTCTTGTTTCTGTCTAAATAATCATCGGATTCTGTGTAAAAAAAAAAAACTGATGCATACCTAATGATAGTTTAAAGTTTCAAAACCTAGCATCTGAATATATCACTACTGCTGTGAGATTGGAGTTACTCTAGGACAGAAGAAGTATTCTTGGGCCTTGGCCCCCCTCAGACTAGCCATTAGCTTCTGTGCCCAGAACCAACTAAATTGGATTTATATATACACTGCTCAAAAAAAATAAAGGGAACACTCAAATAACACATCCTAGATCTGAATTAATAAAATATTCTCATTCAAAAGTGACCAAAACATCAGCCAGAAAGCATAGGTACTGAGAAGTGGTCTGTGGTCCCCACCTGCAGAACCACTCCTTTATTGAGGGTGTCTTGCTAATCACCAAAGATTTCCCCCTGTTGTCTATTTCATTTGCACAACGATATTATATCCGGTCCCGGATAAAGCGGAAGACGACGAATACGAGTTTTGGTCACTTTGAATGTTGGTGGTGCTTTCACACTCGTGGTAGCATGAGACGGACTCTACAATCCACACAAGTGGCTCAGGTAGTGCAGCTCATCCAGGATGGCACATCAATGCGAGCTGTGGTAAGAAGGTTTGCTGTCTGTCAGCGTAGTGTCCAGAGCCTGGAGGCGCTACCAGGAGACAGGCCAGTACACCAGGAGACGTGGAGGAGGCCGTAGGAGGGCAACAACCCAGCAGCAGGACCGCTACCTCCACCTTTGTGCAAGGAGGAACAGGAGGAGCACTGCCAGAACCCTGCAAAATGACCTCCAGCAGGCCACAAATGGGGCTTGTGCTCAAAGCCCAACACCGTGCAGAACGCTTGGCATTTGCCAGAGAACACCAGGATTGGCAAATTCGCCACTGGCGCCCTGTGCTCTTCACAGATGAAAGCAGGTTCACACTGAGCACATGTGACAGACGTGACAGAGTCTGGAGACACCGTGGACAGCGATCTGCTGCCTGCAACATCCTTCAGCATGACCGGTTTGGCAGGGGGTCAGTAATGGTGTGGGGTGGCATTTCTTTGGAGGGCCGCATGGCCCTCCATGTGTTCGCCAAAGGTAGCCTGACTGCCATTAGGTACCGAGATGAGATCCTCAGACCCCTTGTGAGACCATATGCTGGTGTGGTTGGCCCTGGGTTCCTCCTAATGCAGGACAATGCTAGACCTCATGTGGCTGGAGTGTGTCAGCAGTTCCTGCAAGATGAAGACATTGAAGCTATGGACTGGCCCGCTCGTTCCCCAGACCTGAATCTGATTGAGCACATCTGAGACATCATGTCTCGCTCCATCCACCAACGTCATGTTGCACCACAGACTTGTCCAGGAGTTGGCGGATGCTTTAGTCCAGGTCTGGGAGGAGATCCCTCAGGAGACCATCTGTCGTCTCATCAGGAGCATGCCCAGGTGTTGTAGGGAGGTCATACAGGCACATGGAGGCCACACACAATACTGAGCCTCATTTTGACTTGTTTTAAGGACATTACATCAAAGTTGGATCAGCCTCTAGTGTGTTTTTCCAATTAAATTTTGTGTGTGACTCCAAATCCAGGCCTCCACTGGTTAATAAATTTGATTTCCATTGATGTTTTTTGTGTGATTTTGTTGTTAGCACATTCAACTTTGTACAGAACAAAGTATTCAATGAGAATATTTCATTCATTCAGATCTAGGATGTATTATTTGAGTGTTCCCTTTATATTTTTGAGCAGTGTACATATATACACTAAAAGAAGATGCCATCAGCCTTATTTTGTCCAAATAAGATATTAACTGACTATAATCTTTAAACATCCTGAACAGTCCATTAAGCATTTTCTAATGAATTTAAATAAAATGTCTTGTAATACAAGCAAGAAAAGGAAAAACCTGCCGTTGTTTAAATTAAAAAGGAAGCTTGACATGTATTTGTCGTAGATCCTTCCTCGTCGGTCTGCCTCATCTTGAGAGATCTGCTGCAGGTAGAAATGAAAGAAAACTTAGTAAGAATTAAATAAATCCAAAGAAATTGTAAATAATTAAACCAATTAAACGGAAATGATATCATATTGCATCGACATGCCTCTCCACAGTACTCGGAGATAAATTCATTCTTCTGCACAGGCTCTTTGATGAATGTTCCCCAACCAGCAACATCTGACGGAGCTAGTAGCAAGTGCTGAAAAAGAAGCCATATGTAGAAGATTACTTTCATGGTGCACAACATCAAAATATCAGACCGATATCATTAGATTCTGGCAATTTGATGAACCTTTTTGAGGCCTCTTTGGATGCTGCAGTTCTTACAGGTCACCACTTTGCTATCCCAGTGGTCCGCAGCTCCGCAGGTCATGCAGAGATCTGGGTCACACTCCCGCACAGCCAGGTAGCACGGACACTGTTTCGTGTTGCACTGGGTTTTACATCGGCAGCCTGGAAAACGGTTCTGGCCTGCAAAACATTGGGTGAAGAAAAGGGAATTTAAGTGACTTTGACTGTGGTAATTTTGTGAGTATTTTAGTAACTACTGAGATACTTGAATTTTCATGCATAATCATTTCTTGGGTCTACAGAGAATAGTCCAAAGAAGAGAAAATATCCAGTAATCGGTTGTTGTGTGGACAAAAATGCCTTGTTGATATCAGAAGTGAGAAGATAATGGGCAGACTGGCTCGAGATGACAAAAGGCAACACGAGCTCCAAAAAACTTGTTACAATCGAGGAATGCGAAATAATATCTCTGAACACACAACATGTCAAACCTTGAAGCAGAGAGGCTACAGCAGCAAAAGACCACACAGCTGCCACTCCTGTTAGCTGAAAACAGGTAACTGAGGCTGTCTGGTCCAGTAGGTCTCGGTTTTAGCTGCAACATTCAGATGGTATGGTCAAAATATGATGTAAACCATCTGAAAGCATTCATCTGTTCCTCCTGTGTATCGGTTCTGGCTGTGGGGGTGGTAGCGTAATGGTGTGGGGGATATTTTGGTACATTCTTGAGCCCTGATCGCTACGTCTAGCACAATAACATGGGATCAAGCTCAACTCATCTCAAACTGGTTTGTTGAACAAAACAATGAGATCACTGTACGCCTATGGCCCCCATAGTCACCAGATCAACTTTGGGATGTGGTGGACTGAAAGATCAACGTCATGGCAGCTGACCCTCCGGGCATATGAAGGAAAACATCGAGCAATAATAACCCAATGTTTTATTCAGAAGAGAAGACTGTCCATAACGAGAAGCTCAGACATAATTTCTTCTCTTTGTGGTGCTCTTTAATCCTCTATTCCTTCCCCCTCTGGGATTTATGTATCAGGCGTTTTCAGGCAGGAAGAGTTTGACTCATAGTGATGATGCTGTATATTAGGCTCAGAGCCTGTGATATCCCTTTGATTCCTCTCCAAGTCTATGGAGCACACAGATGTGGGGCTGCTTCCTGTTTGGCTGGGTGCTTCTCTGCTACGGGAAAAGGCGGCATAACATGGAGGAGGGGGGAGAGTGAACAAGTGAGGGAAAAAAAGGTTCTTTCCAAGCCATAGAAAAATGTTAACTTCAAGTCCTTCTCTTTATCTGTTGTTAACCCTCCGAGGGCAAACTGCAAAGCAAATTCCTCCACCATGTGGCCATTTGGAGAAAAGCTCTTCTGGGGCACTCCTGCTGTAGTAAAAGCCTAATTGTAAATGCAGCTCTGTAGTAAACATAGAACCTCCTATTCCCACCAGAGGATGCTTTGCTTTTCTGGCCACTGCCAGAATACTGCAGTCATTTAACATTCTGCAGGTCTGCTCCTTGTGACTAGAGGGGCTTAAAAACACAACAACAGCTTTCAGCCATTATCATGGTTATGACCTGGAAGAGTAGACTGAATTGCAGGAACCGTTTGTGAGAGGTAGAAATAAAAACACAAATTTTCTGACAAACTGGTGACAGGTGAAGAGCAAAAGGTGACACTCACACTCCTGTCCACACTGGCAGAACTTCTCACAAAAATTCTGGGTCATCACACAGGGGCAGGAGCTGTCACATGGGTGGCCAGGGTGGTCACATGGCTGATAGTTGTACACCTGATTGGAGGAGTTATCTGGAGCAACACGGGAACAAAGCAGAAAAACCAACACTACAAGCTGTACTAAGTGGTCTAGATCAGTTATGTATTAATCTAAAATTTATGATAAATGTACCTTTCTTCAGCTGAATCTTTGCCCATAACCTGCAACAACAAACAATTTAAGGCATTTTACAAAACAGATTTATATACAGAAATATACGGTTTATTCAGTCCAATCATAAGGACAGATTAAAAGTCTGTTACATACTTTGCAATTTAATCTTAGTTATTAAACAATGCAGTCAATTTCATTTTATTATGTTTGTTGGTCAAACCTATTCTATCTAAAGAAACCCAGCCGATTGGATGAGGTCACTGACTTATCACTCCACCTGAATGAGCATGTAGGGACAGTGTACAGTTGATTGCATCAATTTGTAAACTTTGCCGTCATCCCTCATACTGGACATGTTGGTGGCGTCATTATAAAGGAAAGACTCCCATTTAAAGGGGTGAAACCTTCAGCAGACCGAATGAAAATCCAAATTAGTAAGATAAAAAATACAGAAGCACCGGCCCAGAAGAACTTTCTCTGTGATAAAATAGAATTAATGGTAAAAATAATGGCAAAAAAAGCTCTTTTAGTGGCTTCATCTAAGGGAGACACACAGCTAAAATTCAAGCCCCGAACCAGCAGTAGCAACTATTGAAGGAATACCTCCTTCAGTTGCTTTGTCTAGGAGAGAGGCAGGGTTAAACACAAAGAGACAGAGCAGGTGCATCATCTATGCCATACTCTTTCCATTCATAGATGATGGACTGAACAGTGCTGCTCAAGGGCAATTTGTTGCACCTGATTTTATTTAGGGGTATCAGATTAAACAAGGCTACGTATCCTGTATCATTTTCCCTCCATTTGTCAAGTATGCTCTACCCTGTGTTGGTCTAGGACATAAAATAAAAATAAATTACATATCAGGTTGTGTTTGAAATCTAAGAAAATGTGGACACGTTCAATGGGTATGAACACTATTGCAGCTTGCCTGTGCTTCCTTTTCTTCTTTTGGGGCGAGATGTCTCCATCTACCAAAGGGACACGGTGGATCAGAACCTCTTTTGCCGCAAACTCGTAGACCTGAGAGGAAGGTCAATAACAGCCATGTTAACCTACAAACCAATCACACATACACACAGTTACAACAACTTTGTCCTCATAGCAATGACATTGTGTAAGCTGTGTAAACTGAAAAAAACATCTGTCACAAAATGTTCTGCTTTGCTCCATCTTCTGCTTTCAAAACCAGAGCGCTGAGAGCAGACGCAAGAGTATATCCTGCACACACACACACACACACACACACACACACACACTGACACACACAAACCACCTCTGGCTGCCAAAGCCCAGATTTGGCCTCTTCCCCAGGACATAGACACACATAACAGTGCAGCTGGCTTTAGCATTTCACGGAGTGAAGCTGTGGGTGGGACCTTCTGCATATCAGCAGAGCTATGACAGTCCAATACGGAATCTGCAGCTTTTAGACAAGAAGGGGCCTCCAGGATTGGATATGAAATAAAGAGGCTGGATCAATGTCTCTGAAATGGGTCGACACTGTTCCAGGACTACTGATAAAACAAATAATACAAAGAAAAAATTATTAATAGCAGCCCATCAGACACTAAAATGACAGCAGATATGGCCTCTCTCAAGACATGTGTAACTACAAGAAATATCACATCTGGTAAGAATTCCTGTTTATGGGGCCACATGCCATACGCTCCTCTAGTCAGCCCGATTAAGCTACACCATAAAACCACAACCTCAATATGCATGTGTCATCACACAGGAACTGATGGCAATATAACAAAAATCAGTAGTATATTTTCCACTCTGTATCTAAACAAAACACATGTCCTTTTTATCCAAAATAATAAAATATATATATTTGTTGGGTAATTTCTAGTAACCCACAAATGTTAGATGCTAGTATATTGTTCAGTTATATTTGTCTTGGCTTTATTTTATGTATGTACTTTGCCTGTTCTGCTAAAGCATTTCAGATGTGCTGTATAAATCAGAATCAAAATCAGAATCAGCTTTATTGCCAAGTTTGTACAGACAAAAAAGGAATTTGACTCCAGTACACTTTGCTCTCAGTAATAAATAATATATTTTTAAATGTACATATATACACAATTAACTTTACAATGGAATATAATTTGAGATACATGAAAGCGGAGCTCAGTTAAGGTAAGATGATGTTTATTTAATCAACTTTAGCTGAATCTTAATTTAGGTTCGAATTCAACAAATCTCTGCACAACTGTTCTTTAGTTAAAGTCACTTCATCAGAAACATGCACAAAACTCTCCAGAAACCCTGAGCTACAACTGATAATCTGGCAATGCTATTTGTTTTGAAATGTTAAGTTGCTACATTGAAACGTATCCAGCAAACAGTCATGTGAAAAAAATAGGAATCCCTAAAACAGCCTTACTAACATTTTTGATATATAGATATTTAACACCAATTTTAATAATATTGAAAAATTCAAAGACCTTAAAAAGTTCTGTAAAATGTAATAAAATGCTATTTCTGGTGAGGATTAAACAAGGGCACCTAAAGAATTAGTTCCAAAATAAAAGAGCAAAGATTTTACACACAAGAGTATCACATTAGGTGCACATGAATAGAATATCATCAACATTTTGAAGGAGGATTACCTTGTTTAAATTTTAAACATTTTATTTGGTTTGCTCGTGATTGTAGAGGTGAGAGCAAACACAATGGTTTGATCAAAAGAGGCATTTAGAAAGAAGATAACAGCGATAACAACGTTCGAGTCTGGTAAGGGGTTATAGGAAGTCTCAGAATATCCTGACATCAACTATTCCACCGTACAGAAAATAGTGGAGGAAATTCAAAACTCAAGTCTGTCTGTCCAGGAAAGTTCACCCTGAAAGCAGACAGTGAGATGCTAAAAGAAGTCTCCACAACCGTAAAATGCCATGTTAGGGTTTGCTATTGCTGAAATAAAAGTGCCTGTCTATACAATACAGAGAGAAACTGCATAGGTGGAAAAATAAGACTGAAATTTGCCTCAGAAAACACAAAAAAAAAACCAGGACTTCTGGAATAACGTTCTTTGGACACAATAGAATAAAAAGGGATTATTTAGACACCAGAACAGAGGACATGTTTGGCATAAACCAAATACAACATTCCAGGAAAACAACCTCATACAAACTGTGATGGATGCAAAATGTATTGGAGAAAATCTCTTTGAAATGAACATTTCCTAATAAAACTGAATTTTTATTGGGATATGTAAATTTTTTCGCATAACTGTATATGGTTCTTAAGCATGCATGTTTAGAACCTTTACCTGTTTGCAGTTCTTGGTACCAATGAGACGTGCAATGGAGCAGAAGTTGTTAAAATATGTGCCATGTAGCACCCTGAAGAGTGACTCCTCGGCCCCACTCCACTGGACCACACAGCACTCCTGCTGGTCCATTTCATCTTCCCCTTGACGCAGCTTGGTTGGAGTCTGGCAGCGTGAATTCCCCTCTGTTTCACACACATACAACGACAAAAACATGGATTTCTAAACAGACAAGAAAAAAACGTTTCATTCTCTTTGGAAAAGAGCTTAAAACTCTTGCCTGCCTTTAAAAAACATTAAGTTAATAGTTTGTAAAACCAACTTTCATTATAATAACAGTTTTTGGGGTATGTCTCAACCGGCTTTGCAGAACTGTATACTGAGATCTTTGCCCATTCCTTGTTGCAAATGAGCTTGGGTTCTGTCAAATTAGATGGAAAGCATCTCAGAACAAACATTGCCAAATCTTGTACCAAGATTATCCATTGGAAATAGAGCCGGACTTTGACTGGTCCATTCTAAAAGGTGAATTTTCTTTGATCTATACCATTAAATTGTAGCTCCAGCTGTATGTTTAGGGTGAACTTCTCACCCAATCACAAATTTGTTTTGCAGCCTCTAACAAGTTTTCTTCCAGGGGTTCTCTTTGTTGACCTGCATCCATCTTTCTTTGAAATCTGCCGAGTTTCCATGTCCCTGCTGAAAACAAGCTTCCCCACTACATGATGCTGCCGCCATCATGTTTCACCATGTTCGCACATAGTGTTGCACATGTTGGCCAAAGACCTCAATCTTGGTCTCATCTTAATGGATCACTTTCTTTCACCTGCTTGCTGTGTCCACTGTAAACTTGTTTTCAAGGCTTGCAGCAATCTACAAATGTGACTTTCAGCATTTTTAAATAGATTGAACATAGATGTTCAATCTTGGGATGTTGTTTTATAACCAAACCCGGCTTTAAACCTCTCCACAACTTTATGCGTGAAATGTCTGGTGTGGTCCTTGGTGCTGATGCCGTTTGATCACTAATGTTCTCTAATGCACCTCTGAGGCCTTCATGGAACTACTGGATTCATACTGAGATTAAATTACACATAAATGGAAGGTTAGACACTATTAACTGCCATTACTGGACAATCCTATTGCATTTCCATAGACACACATATTTGAAGGAAGCTTTTAGATATTCAAAACTGATGCTCTTCCCATCCAGAGGACAAGGCAGAGAAATGAATGTTGCCTGGCAACAGGCTGAATGGAGCACTGCTGTGGCCACGTGCTCCAGCTTCTTCATGCTCTGCATCCGTCTGCTTAACAATCAGTTTTTCCACATTATCTTTACTTGTGTGAGAAAGTCTGCTGAGTCACTGGCTAAGCACCAGCAATTTCCCGCACTGGCTTTAAGGGAGGAACTAATGGGAGATGAGAGATGCAGGGTGAAAAAGAAGACAAAAAGCCAGAGGAGAGTTCACTTATTTAGCTATTTCTGCTCTCTACATCAAGATGTAATCAGAAAGTTAAAAAAGAGGAAAAGAAAACCAAGCAGAGGAGGACAAGCCTGGGTTTATGTAGAAGATGATTCATGCAATATTGGTTGGTTTATTTTAGTTGGCAGCAGACAGCTGACATTGGGAGATGATGTGAGAGGAGAAAGCAGGATGTGACCTGAAAGCTGCAATATGCAACCAAATGTTTCTTTCTCAGATGGGGAGCAGCTAGTTAGGCAACACAATCACGCAGAAACTTGAAAAATGGGGGAAGGTTATGGTAAATGATGCATCTACTCAATGACTCAGTGCATCAGGTTTCATGGTTGTGTTCATTGTGTCTGCATTGTGCAAACCCACAGGACACACAACTTTAACTGCTTAGATACAAACACATTATCACATTTATTTCAGAGTGACTGAAATTATGGAGTTTTTTCAGCTTTTTTGAAACAGAACAAACCTCTTTTAGGCAAGACAAAATGAATACCTGAGGAGGAGGTGGTTTCATGGTCACTGTCACCCTCCTTGCCTTCCTCAGCAGACCCAGTTGGTCCAGAACCACTGGAACTGGTGGGTCTCTGCTGCTTCCGTCGCCTCCGAGATCTCTGCGACCGTAACATATTGCGAACCACAAACTCTTTAGCTCCTTTCTGTACAAATTAAGTGGTGATAGGAAAAACACAATAAGCACTGAGATATAGAACATATTTCTGAGTACAGAATGCATGGACTGGGTATACCTGTAACAGGAAGCAGTCATCCCCACATGGTTCAGTCTCAATGCGGATCTCCTTACTCTTCCTCTTGTAAACATTGGGTGTTGCATGAAAAGCTTCATGAATAGAGACAATGCATTCTCACTACCTGCTGCACGAATTGCAATATTTAATGCAAATTGTATTAAAAAACTGCAATCATAATATATTTATTCAAGTCTTAAATGAAACAAAGAAAGGGCTATTACGGTGGAGGAAACAGTCGTATTTGAAGCAACGCCTACAGAAGAGCGTGTGGAAGGAATGCAACGACTGCTCCCTCTGCACAGACGTTGCAAAAGGTCCATCTAAGTTGGGGGTGCAGAGAGGGGGAAGCTTTACTGGGCCAGGTGGCTCCAGTAGATCCTTGTACCTGTAAAGAATATGGGAATAACATGTCAAATATTTAGGGAACAGCATGTGAAGATGTTGAAAAATTACATAAAGTGCCATGGAAATGTATTTCCTCCCTTACAACTTTCTTCTGTTTTTGCTTTTTGTCACACTTAAATGTTTCATATCATCAAACAACTATTAATATTAGACAAGGATAGCCTGAGTAAATACAAAATGCAGTTTTAAAATCATAATTTAATTTATTAGGGAGGAAATGCTGTCCAAAACAACCTCACGCAAGGTAAAACATAATTTTCCGCCTTGTTAAATCATGAAATACTTGTAATTAACCACATCTTTTGGCTTCAGTTTCACTATTTACACTCAGGCCTGATCACTGGCAGGCTGGCAGAATCAACAAATCACATAAAGGGGACAAATCATGCTTTTAAATCCTTCCTTTTCACAGTTGTGGTCTATATAAAGTAGAACTGCAGTGCTTTGGTCTGAATTCCTTGTTATTGTTTCTCTACAGGCCCCTCTTTTAATCCTGTTCTGAGGTGCGTTTGGGAGCAACTTGTTTTGGTGCAATCTCTTTAAATGCTACTGAGGCACTTCACACCACGCCCCCCTCCAGGTCAAAGAGCACTCCGCTTTAGCCTTTTTTGTAGTTTGACAACAATTATTTAGTGCCACAGGAACAAGACAGAAATGGCAAAAACAATGCTAAACTGTTTATGTAATAATAATATTCAAATTAAAATAAATATGTATAAAATAAAGTGTGTTGTCATGTCAGCATTACAGGTCCTTCTCAAAATATTAGCATATTGTGATAAAGTTCATTATTTTCCATAATGTCATGATGAAAATTTAACATTCATATATTTTAGATTCATTGCACACTAACTGAAATATTTCAGGTCTTTTATTGTCTTAATACAGATGATTTTGGCATACAGCTCATGAAAACCCAAAATTCCTATCTCACAAAATTAGCATATCATTAAAAGGGTCTCTAAACGAGCTATGAACCTAATCATCTGAATCAACGAGTTAACTCTAAACACCTGCAAAAGATTCCTGAGGCCTTTAAAACTCCCAGCCTGGTTCATCACTCAAAACCCCAATCATGGGTAAGACTGCCGACCTGACTGCTGTCCAGAAGGCCACTATTGACACCCTCAAGCAAGAGGGTAAGACACAGAAAGAAATTTCTGAACAAATAGGCTGTTCCCAGAGTGCTGTATCAAGGCACCTCAGTGGGAAGTCTGTGGGAAGGAAAAAGTGTGGCAGAAAACGCTGCACAACGAGAAGAGGTGACCGGACCCTGAGGAAGATTGTGGAGAAGGGCCGATTCCAGACCTTGGGGGACCTGCGGAAGCAGTGGACTGAGTCTGGAGTAGAAACATCCAGAGCCACCGTGCACAGGCGTGTGCAGGAAATGGGCTACAGGTGCCGCATTCCCCAGGTCAAGCCGCTTTTGAACCAGAAACAGCGGCAGAAGCGCCTGACCTGGGCTACAGAGAAGCAGCACTGGACTGTTGCTCAGTGGTCCAAAGTACTTTTTTCAGATGAAAGCAAATTCTGCATGTCATTCGGAAATCAAGGTGCCAGAGTCTGGAGGAAGACTGGGGAGAAGGAAATGCCAAAATGCCAGAAGTCCAGTGTCAAGTACCCACAGTCAGTGATGGTCTGGGGTGCCGTGTCAGCTGCTGGTGTTGGTCCACTGTGTTTTATCAAGGGCAGGGTCAATGCAGCTAGCTATCAGGAGATTTTGGAGCACTTCATGCTTCCATCTGCTGAAAAGCTTTATGGAGATGAAGATTTCATTTTTCAGCATGACCTGGCACCTGCTCACAGTGCCAAAACCACTGGTAAATGGTTTACTGACCATGGTATCACTGTGCTCAATTGGCCTGCCAACTCTCCTGACCTGAACCCCATAGAGAATCTGTGGGATATTGTGAAGAGAACGTTGAGAGACTCAAGACCCAACACTCTGGATGAGCTAAAGGCCGCTATCGAAGCATCCTGGGCCTCCATAAGACCTCAGCAGTGCCACAGGCTGATTGCCTCCATGCCATGCCGCATTGAAGCAGTCATTTCTGCAAAAGGATTCCCGACCAAGTATTGAGTGCATAACTGTACATGATTATTTGAAGGTTGACGTTTTTTGTATTAAAAACACTTTTCTTTTATTGGTCGGATGAAATATGCTAATTTTGTGAGATAGGAATTTTGGGTTTTCATGAGCTGTATGCCAAAATCATCTGTATTAAGACAATAAAAGACCTGAAATATTTCAGTTAGTGTGCAATGAATCTAAAATATATGAATGTTAAATTTTCATCATGACATTATGGAAAATAATGAACTTTATCACAATATGCTAATATTTTGAGAAGGACCTGTATTTGCAGGTTACTGCTTTGCTGTGTAGTTTCCATAGACAGAATTGACCTCTTAATCACATGAAGTCTTTCAGCAAATCCTTCTTGATACTGGTGGAGGCTGCTGAAGTACTCGTCCTTGAAGTGGGGGAAAAAAAGGAATTTCCCTACAGATCTGGGTAGATTTCCATGAAAAAAAAAATTTAACCAGGCACTACGAAGAGGTTCTGATGCTGGAGGACAATGTAATGAATTGAGTGGGTTAATACACCCAACAACCGAACCGAACTTATCCTCTTTCAGCGTAGGCATACTTGAGCTTGGACTGCAAAATCGCAGCAATAAATAAATATGGCACGACCTTTATAGCTGTTCTGCAGCAAATACTGTGACGTAACAGTTGGAAAAACATAACAGATGACAGAAAAAACTGAACAGACTGAAAAATATGACCCAAAAAGAATATAAAGATATCTCCGCAACACTTGAAGAGACAAAAATTCAACTTATCTCCACTCCTACAGACTCCAAATACACAACAAAATGTATTTAAAGGCTAAAAAAGTGGACCAGTCAATCAACATGAAGATCTAAAAAACCAACACAATATGCCTAGATCTAAAGATCTAACTTAGAACAGATAAGAAAAAAAGTCAGTGAAATCTGTTATGTCTGGAAGGGGTGAAATAAAGAAATTTCTAAAAGGAGAGAGCCATTATCCACAAATGGTGGAAACCAAAAAGAGTGGACACACCTTCTCAGGGGTAACTGGCCTACCAAGATTCTTTTAAGAGTGCTTTGACAACTCATCTAAGAGGACCCAAAATAACCCAGAACAACATCTGAACCTCTGCAGCCTTCACTTGCCTAAGTTAAAGTTAGTTCGTAATGAGTGATTTAACAGAAACAAGAAACTGGATAAAACCTTTATACATGGTAAAGTTCAACTGTAAAAACTGATGAGACAAAAGCTTGATGGCAGTTGTTGCCACCAAGATTGGCACAACCAGTTGGTGGGTTAAGGGGGTAATTACGTTTACATAGGGCCAGATGGCTTTGGAAAGTTTTATTTCCCTTAATAAATGAAATCATTATTTTTGGTATTTCTTTGGCCTATCTTTGTCTGATATTAAAATTTATTTTCATGATCATTGATCATTATATGACGCTTGACTTTTTATGCTTGAATTTCCATACAGGCTGTCGTAGGGTGTCCAAACTTTTTCACATGATTGTAAGTGACAAAACAAGCAAAAACAGAACAAATTTGTAAAGGGCCAAATATGTTTTTACAGGACTGTAGATGTTTCTTCTAAGTTTCTAAGCTCTTTCAGATCCTGATGCAATTACCCTTTGAGAGAGGAACCATGCATTCTTATTTCACCTGTAGCTGCTTACATCTCCATGGTGAACACTAAGCAACAGACTAATGATCACGGTGCAAATAGATCCCAATTGTCTACACTTTTCTTACTTTTCTTTCAGCTCCTCCGTAGTGCCATTGTAGGGGAACATTGAGGCGATGGCTGTAAATATCTTATCGTTCGGGATCCTCTGGCTGCTGGACACATCCTTCACTTTTGTGAAACAAAGCAGGGAGTGTTACACAGTGATCCAGATAAGACCAAACATCAGGTTTTGATACAGATGCACAAACACTGATTATGCAACATGTGCGTTTAAACTTTTTGCAACAAGATAGTTTCCCCAATTCTAAAGGCCAGTTGGTAATAACAAAACTGTTCTTAATAGACGTACTTTCTTGTAATCTTTAATTTAATAGCATCCTTATACATGCATGTTGAGTGGATCCATTTCACTAAGTGTTGGCAAAGTGTGTAGTTTCCACTAAATCCAAGCACAGCTCTGTAACAAGAGTCAGGGCATATCAGTGTCATGAACAAACAAGTTCCCTCAAACAAGGGAAAACAAGGGCAGCTTTAAAGCAACAATGCCGGTTCAAAAGCTGCTGTGGCAGGGCGACCTTGTGGCAGCTGCACAGTGTAAAAAAGAAGAACAGTATGTGCCTTGTTCACGCTGAAGCACTCCAAACACAGAGACTCACCCTCAGTAGTGCCTCTCCTTTTTCTCCTGATTAATGTTCCAGCTTTAGTCTCTTCTGAGCCTTCCACTGAGCTCCTCATCATCCTCTCTTCCTCTTTCTTCACTGTAACCTCTGCTGCTGTCACCCCTGCCTCCTCCTCTTCGTCTTCGTCGTGGTCAGAATACTGGCTCAAGGCATCCACGAGCTCTTTAAAGATCTCGTCACTGATGAACCCACCCTCTGGGACAAAATGTAAAACCCAAAAACTGTGAAAACTGAATTTTTTAATTGTCTTAAGTAACTGTTCATGCATACTCAGTAAAATAAAATAAGTTCTATTAATTCACATGAAATACATCTACAGTATATATATATATATATATATATATATATATATATATATATATATATATATATAAAATGCCTTGCAAAAGTTTTTATAAACCTTAAACGTTTCCACATATTGTGTGATACACCAACATAAAGTGGTGCATGCTTGAAATTGTAGGGAAAACATATATTTAACTATGGTGTGGATTTGTGACCAACTGTCTTCAGACATCAACTAATTAGTAAATAATCTCATTAAATCGAATCCATACATTTGGATCAATACAGTTTTTCAGTGGACTCGGAGGTTTGTTAGAGAGGATTAAAGGATAAGTAGCATCATGAGGACCAAGGAACACAGCAGACAGGTCAGAGATGAAGCTGAGAAGAACTTTACAGCAGGGTTGGGTTATAATCCAATATCCCCATCTTTGTGTATTTTATGGAGCACTCTCAATAAACCATCCTAAAATGGAAAGAGTATGTGACAACTGCACAACATCAACACACAGACATCCACCTGAACTGACAGACTGGCAGAGCATTCATGAGAGAAACAGCCAAGAGGTCTATGGTAACTCTTTAGGAGAGGCAGAGATCCACAGCTCAGGTGGGAGAATCTATTGACAGGTCAACTTTTTCATTTGCACTGTAGTTTGCCAAAGGCTATGTAAAGGATGCAGCAAACTCGTGTGCTCTGTTCAGATTAAAAATGTAAGTTTTTGGTCTACAAATGAAATGCTATGTGTTACAAAAAACTAACACTGCATGCAACCCTGAACGTAAGCCGGTCAGAGTAGATGGGAAGATGGATGTAACTAAATACAGGGCAATCAAAAAGAAAACCTGTTGGAGGCCACATAAGATTTGAAACTAGGGTGGAAGTTCACCTTCCAGCAGGACAACAACTAAATCTACAATGTAATGGTTCACATCAAAGCACATTCAGGTGCCGCCCAATGGATGCTCTTCATCCAATTTAACTGAGCTTAAGCTATTCTGAAAAGAAGAATGGGAAAAAAGTTCAGTCTTTACATGTGCAAAGCTGGTAGAAACATATTGCTAGACATTTGCTGCTGTCATTGTAGATTAGGTAAATGTGAAAAAAGAATCACAGCAAGTATATACATTTTAAAGGCACTGCTTAAAACAGTATTTCATACAACTCACACCTCTGTCACCATGTACACCATCATAGTTGTCGATGAGCTCCTCCAAGAAGGCTTCGTCCTGTTCAAGCACCTCATCACCCATGTAGGGAATGTTGTGGAGGAATGTCTCATCCTCTACCTAGAAAACAAAAAACTATTTTAATATGATGCTGCTCCTTTCAACACCATAACTTTAGCTGTTTCCAAGTGCCTCAAACCTTTTAACGAATACAATTACACGTTAGTCATAAATAACTGATCAACTGTGAGGATAAAAATAGTAGCACTGACAAAATGGCATATCATACCATGAAGTTGTTTTGCAGTGGTGACCACGAGTACATAAATGGGATCCCTGCCACTGTAGACAGAGGTTTCATGGAAATGGCCTGAGAATTAAATCCTGGGAAGCCAAACTCCACTGTACACATCTAGAAGAGGACCAGAGGTGAGCTGCAGATGACTATGCTCTGAAGAACTCTTTGAGATAATTATAATCTTATGCAGAGGCTGTTTCAGCTCAGGGAAAATGAATGCAATTCAGTAAAACTCAACAGCATGTGGGAACAGAAAGATAATGCTATATTTCCATACTGCATGGATTATGAGCCCACTCATGATTGCTCTTGTTTCATCAGAGAACATACCGTCTTATTTGCCAGAGATCCACTAAAGGTTGAGACAGGAATGGCCTGAATCCTGAGCTTGGACCACTCTGTGTTCAGGAGATTAGTCTGCAGCTCAATTTTTTGCCTGTTGGACATGAACAAACTCTGGAAACAAACACAAAAAGACCAAATCACATAAAACTGAAATGAAGGCTATAAACCACATACAAATACAGCAATGTTTTTCCAACATGCACGGAAATAAATCTATCAGCCATGTCTCAATGACTGGCTTAACCCACCTTGACTTCGTCTACTTTTTTCAGACGTTTTGACTGGAGTAGACGCATGTACTCAGACTTGACCCTCCTTCTCCACTCCAGGAGGCTGTGGGAAGTGGTAAAGAAGCCAGGCTCAGGACTTGGAGTTGATGGGACAGCACTGGTGCCAGAGGCCATGGTTGCAGCAGCTGTTTCTTCCATTATTCCTTAAAAAGTAAAAAACAGCATTCAGCAAGTGAATTCAACCTCGTAGCAGTTTCAAGTTTCACATTGTTGGCCTTTCTTTTGGCCTCATAAAAAAAGAAAAACGTGTGAAAGGACAAAAAGTGGTCATAACTCAATTTAAATCAATCCATTTCATTCCAGTACAATCCAATCAGCAGTGGTCATATTTTTACATAGACTCATTATCAGCATGAATTTCCTATTATTGTTTGGGTTTATTGCATTTCAGACATTTTTCAGGTTGGACTTATGCTACAGCAAACAACTTGAATTTAGTGCATAAACTTAAATTTAATGCACATTTTCTCTAATAGTAACAGGTTCAAATTATACAGGCTCCATTATATAGATATGTCAACCAATATCTGATTAAATCGATGTTAGCAAGAGAGAAACCCCAGGCCTTCAATGAGGCCCTGGCATAATTCTAGCAAGATATTTCACCATTCCTTTTGGCAGAAGTGGTAGGGCTTTTTTTTTAAATGTTACAGATTTGAATTTAAAGTATTGTCTAAAATTCTGAAAGGAGATAGAAGTTGGGGGCATTTCAGAAACTTAGTGTTACATTGATTTATCTCTTCCAAAACTAGTTTTGATGTATGTTTGGGAACGCCCAACTGTTTCAAAGTCTCAACTGTCACTGTCAGACCAGAGGAAAATGATGGATATTTAGGAACAACCTGGAAAATGTCAGGACACCAGCATCACTGTACACAATAAACTGAGTTTAACATCATGTTGATGAAGAGGACCTTGAAGTAAAACCAGGATTTGCAGCTACCCACATGGACAAACCAAATTGCTTCTGAGCAAACACATATTTACCAAACAAGACAAAGACTGAGCTATTTGGCACTGTGGAAAGAGGAATATTGGAGCAGCCAGGTTGAAGCTTTCAAACCTAAGAACATTGTACCAGCTGTCAAGCATGGTGGTGGTAGAATGATGCTGAGGGTCCAAGGTAGCTGGCAGAGGTGTTGTTGGTTCTCGCAAAGTGCGTAGAATAATAAAGAAGGATGGCTACTCCCAGATTATTTAACTGCACCTCAATACAACAGCTGGATGGCTGAAACCTGGACTCAACTGGTTGTTTCATTAGGACAAGGAAACCAAATGAAGATCAGAACTGGTTTTGGAATAGATAAATGAGGCTAGCATTAACCAGAAAACACACTTTGAAAGCTACAACATGTACAACAGACATTTTTCCAAACATTAGTGAGTATATACAATGCCGTTCAAAAGTTTCAGACACACTTTCTCATCTAATGATTTTCTTCATGCTCATGACCATTTACATTGTACGTAGGTTGTCAGTAAAGGCTTCAAAACTGTGAATGAACACATATGACCAAAGTCTACCTGACAAACAGACCACAGTTTGTGAGACTGAAGGGTTGTGTGTCTAACCATATAGTCAGGAGCACAGGAGCACCAAAGGGGACTGTACTCTAACCATTGCTTTTCACTCTGTACACCTTAGACTTCCAGTACCAGACAGACTCCGGTCATCTGCTAGCTCGGATGATTCTACAGTTGTGGGGTTGATCAGAGATGGACAAGAAGCTGAGTACAGGAAGCGGTTGGGCTGCTTTGTGACATAGTGTGGAAACAATCATCTCCTCTTCAACGTAAAAAGAACAAAGGAAATGATTGTAGATTTGAAGAGAAACAAGAATAGTTCAAACACTATTTCCATCATAGGAGAAGGTGGTGGAGGAGTATAAATACCTCAGTGTTCACCTGGACAACAGACTGGAGTGGAGATGCAACTGTGAAGCTGTCTACAAGAAGGGACAGAGCAGACTGTACTTCTTGAGGAAACTTAGGACATCCAGTGTTTGCAGCAAGATGCTGCATATCTTCCATACATCTGTTGTGGAGAGTATGATCTCTTCAACCATCATCTGCTGGAGTAGCAGCATCAGAGCCAGGGACTTAAAAAGCTCAACAAGCTAATAAAAAAGGCTGGCTCTGTTCTGGGGACTCCTCTGGAGAACCTCTGGAGATCATTGTGCAAAGAAGGATTCTTCATAAAATGAAGAACATTATGGAGAACCCTGAGTATCATCTTCATGAGACTGCTGTAAGACAACAGAGTGTCTTCAGTCAGAGGCTTCTTGAGATCTGCTGTAAGACAGACCGCTACAGGAGATCCATCCTGCCCACAGCCATCAGCATCTACAGCAACTCTTTGTAGCTCTGCATAATATGAGCTACATCAACATTTCATTTCCCTTTGGGATTAATATGGTATTTTTGAATTTTAATTTAATATGGAATTATGTAGCAGACAAAAATTTTAAAAGAACTCTAATTATGTTTTATATTTTATATTTCTCAAAGTAGCCGCCCTTTGCTGTGATGAATGAATATTAACCTTTGGCCGTCTCTCAATTAACCTCTGGGAAGTTCTTTCAAGACTCTTTGGAAAACCACTTTAGGTGACCACCTCATGAAGATCATGGAGAGAACACCAAGAGAGGAAAGCAGTAATTAAAGCAAAAGGGGGCTATTTTGAAGAATCTAAAATATAAAAATGTTTAGTTATTTAAAACTTTTTGTTTACTATATAATTCAATGTGTGTTCATTCACAGTTTTGATGCCTTTGTTTAGAATCTACACTGTAAATAGTCATGGAAATAATGTCTCATTAAGTGAGACAGTGTATCTAAAACTTTAGACCAGTAGTGTATGCATATCTTTGACCCCCAATACATTTTTGGTAAAATACACAATGAAGCCAGGCTTGTACACAATTATTGTTTTTAAAATTAGTTATTCAATGTATAGTCATTCCATCCTTAAAAAAAGGTTCATGTGCACTTCAATCAACATTCGGTCCAGTATGATCCTAATTAATGTACCGTACTGTTAAAGTCAGATCATATAAGATAGTATAATGCAAATCGGTAAGAAAAAGCTGTCAAAGGAATTTTTCTTCAACAATCTTTTCGATGATTTAACACAATCTTTTTTTTTTTCCAGAAAAATGCACGTTCCCATTTACCCTAAATTTAACCCTCTTTGAAATAGTGCCCCCTACTGTTTGCAAAACAAAACTGACATCCTCTGAAGAAAACAAGCCTACCGCACGGGCGATTTAAACTGCAGCATGTTTTCAGCTCATTTCTGAGGGCGACCATTACAAAAGCAGTTGACAATCATTATGGCCTGAGTTTGTCAGCATGGAGCATCCACATTGCTACAAAGTGGGCGTGCCTCATCACAGCAGAAAAGTGCGTAGTACAGTTTTTCTATGCTTCATCATGGCCTGGGTGAGCATCAACATCACTGTTTGCGATAGAACGCCATCAAAAATAAGCACAAAGGCAAAACTTGGCGCCGAAAACTGCAATAGGATGTTTTATCGAGGAGAAGGAAGCGTGCAAACGTGTGATCCAACACAGATGAAGTGTGCTGCGTCCTCAGGGTGCAGCCACGACAGCTACACGGTGCCCATTTAAATAAGAAACACTTTAACGACGTGCCTACCCAAGCTCCACAACGACGGCGCGGCATTCTGGCACACGACTGTGCACGTGTACATCCACACATCTACTGTCGCGATTATTAAATACCTTCAAATCCTCGCGTCCTCTCTGTTGCGACAACAGCCCCGCAATGCGTTCAAGTCCCTCTCTGTATATGTGTGTAGGGGGGAGAGAGAGGGGGGAAAGAGAGAGAGAGAGAGAGAGAGAGAGTGTATGTGTTTGACAAATTAAGGCTGTCTTTGCTTTGGATCTGACGCAGGTATCTTCTCCACGCGTGGGGACGTCAGAGAAACCCCAACGTTGTCCGCGGACAAGGTGCAGGAGGGTTGTTGTTGTTGTAGCTTACAAATAGCTGCGCACTTAGCTCAGCCCGAGCAGGGTAGTGACGTCTTTAATATGATACAGCCTTTCCGAGCAGAGGAGCCAGGATCTATGGCTATTCTGCGTCCTGGGAATAAAAAGTACCTCGGAGCACCCACGGCTTAGCCTTTACTCGCACATACAGGAACTGATTAATTGTTTGGCTAGTCATATAAATACACAAACGTAACACTCTTTCGGCCTGTGGTTAGTGATATTAATCCTTTAGAAAATGTATCCGACCTCCTGTAGGCGTAAAACACAATAATTAAAATACGCTATGACAAAAAAGCCGTTTCAAGGAAAACAATTAAACAAATAGCTCCGAAAAAACGGAAATAAGTCTAGTGTATTATCTTACAACGGAAAACATATCCATAATATATATTACTTGATTACAGATTAAAGTAATAATAAAGCGAGAGCTGGAAACCAGCTTACAGCTTGAATTCCAGCGGACTTCGGCCGTCGAAAATCACTCTAAATGCTTTTCAGCTTTTCTCCTGCAGAGGGAGCTCTTCTGTTTCGATCTGAAACAGGTAGTGGGCTACATGTGAACAGCATTGATGCCAGAAAGGGCACCACATGTAAACAGAATTTAACTGAATCTTGGTTGGCTATAGAGTGACTGCCAAACATTTCTGATGGATAAGAACAACTTAACTTACAGAAAATAGCGTTGTTATCTTCAGTACAACAACCTGAAATATTGAATAACTGAAGCATAAATAGCCACTTTCCCTTTGTACATCATGCCAAAAATGGACATGAAACCCTAAATGAAATAGATTTCTTAAAGATACTTGTAATTTAGTCTCCTCAAGTTGGTGCACAGATGATTTTAAATACCAGTCTTCTTTTTTATCTTAAAAATAAAATGTTTCTTTGCCTATAGTTTTACGTTAGCTTAATCTTTGTTGGGTTGTGGGGGTCTGGCACCTACAGATGACCAGTCCATCACAGAACTGACAAGCATGCTCCTTTCAAATCATTTGTAAGTTAGATAGGCCAAATAATACAACAGGAGTGTTGTCCAACTGTGATAGTAAATTCCTTTGAAAGAAACAGTGGATGCAGGGACAGAATACATATATTCTAAAAGAAAAATCCAGGATTTAAGCTTAGGATGTTCTTGCTGCGAGAGAACAGTGCTAACAAGTGTGCCACGGTGTAGCCCCAAAATTGAGATGCCAACTATACCTTTCTTCAAGGACACTTAAATGACAAACATCACTCCTAAAGATAAAAAAGAAGTTGTAAAATATGGTGGGGAAATCCAAAAGAATCACATAGGGTTAACAACCGGCATATAAACAATTTGATTTATGTTAACCCTTCCAGTTCTGCTAATTTAACCTGATTTAACTTTTATTTACTATTATTGGTTTTATTTCTGCTAAGCAATGTTTAGAGCTAAATTGGAACAACTAGAAATTCCTAATTTTGTTTGAAATGAGCTGTTGTTTTGAAGTTGTTAATTTTTCAGTGTTAAAGACCAATATTTAAAGGAGTGAATGAATTAAGATAAAATAATTATGAAAACTGCCTATAAAGCAACTTATTGACATAGCAAATGTCAGTCATTAAATTTCTTACTGAAGAATTCAAGAATTAACTTTTTTTATGTTACATAAGTGCAATTAACCCTGTTATTCCATGCATACACACATCTTTGGTGTGAATATAATTTTCTTTTGCAGTTGTACTGATTCAGTTACAGCTTTCTTCTGGATGTAATGGTGAGAAAATAACTTCAACAAATCTTAAATAGAAACGTCAGCCACATAAATTTTAATATATTTTGGATTGAATTTTTGGGTTTCTTGAATGGACCGGTATAGTCCACACATTTCCAGTAGGCCATTCCAGTGTTAGCCTGCTTTATCCATTCCAAAACAATTTTTGAGGCGTGTTTTGGATTATTGTCCTCACAGAGGACAATCTAGCCAAAACTGTCACCCTAAGATAAAAGGACATCTTTTTTAGGTGTTCAGGAACAATCCAGGAACCATAGTGGTTTCTGGATTGACTATGTTCAAAAGCCACGTCTATGCCAGGAAAAAAGCCAATTTAAATCAAATTAAAGGCATTTTACAGAAACAAACCATTTCAAATTATATGTTTTACTCCTAATTTGCTTAATCTCTGCTTGGATGTAACATTTCCTGCAGACTGGTTCATTGTGCACACACCGTGTCCACAAATATTAGGCAAATGAGCATTTCAACCACAATATTATTTCCAGTGTATTTTCCAACTTCAAGCTGCCTACACGTGAATACTTTTTGAGCATATCAGATTGTGTATATTTGTGTAATCTCTGAGAGTGTGGCCGAAACATTTTGTTGCACATATGAGTTGCAAGAAACGTGTTGGAAAAAGAGATGCAAATTAACTTCGAATTTTGAGAAGAATCAAATTAGAAGCACCCAGGAACCCATTCTCCTTCACTCTTAGTGTAATTCTGTATACTAATAGTTCCACTATAATTGTAATCGCATTGATATTCTTTTAAGAAATCCAAAACTTCACTTTTATGCTCTTAAATGTTTAGGTTTGGGGTTTATTAACATTTTGGCTTGACTGGAAGCACAGTAATTGTTCAATGGTAAAATTAATCCTCAAAAATACAACTTACCTAATGATTTCGCATGTATTGTTGGCCTACATGTAACACTGAATTTACACGAATAATTCTTATTTACTGCACAAGGGGGCACTATACTACTAGGGTGACAAAATCTGACCACAAAACAGTATTTAATCAAGATAAAGACACTTGAAATCATGCTGCCAAAACATAACAAACGTTTTTGTCCTGAGCATTTGGTTGCTTGTCTTTGCCTTGTGTTTACATAATGCATTCTTGACTTTTCATGCATTTAGTGAGAAATTTAGAGCAGAGAAGCTTTTCCAGATGACATGGCATGTTTGGTGGTGTTTGATGCAGACACTGCAATATTGATGCTAAACTGTCAAACAAAAGCAAACACTCACAGAAACACACAGTTTAGAGATAAAGGCTGCAATAAGGAGAAAGTCTCTCTGTATCATGTAAATTCAATCTGTTGATGTTGGTGTGTGAATGACTTGGATGACACAAGTTAAGTAATATGAGACAAAAGGCTTGGGAATGAAAATATGCCCCAGACAAATAACACCAAAGTACTTTATGGTGGAAAAATAAGCCACATAAAGCTACATTTGTTTCAAAGTTCCTGAACATTTAAAAAAAAATTTTATGCTATTCCTAATTAAAGATTTCATTAATTTATGTAATGATGCTCACAGGATCACCTTTGTCATTGAAACAGTTTTTTTATTCTAAATTCTGAACATTCTACCCTTTACATGAAACTGAGCTCTCAATGTTATGTAAAATGAAATATGGGAGCAATTTTGGCATGAGCTACAGTATATGTGGCTTTGTTCCAAGCCCAGCAGCTGAGAAAGAGCACTTATCCTTCGATGATACAGAGAAACACTTCAGTTTCAGAGACTCCTTGCTACCTCTCTTTCACCGCAGACGTTTAATGTGACGTTAAAGATGATGGAAACAAGGGGGCTGTTTGTCATCGACATTGATGATACACCACAGCACAGATAGAAAAAGCACATTCCTTACGTAAGCCATGCACAATAAATCTACAGCAACACAGACCAAAATGTAATTAAATGTGCAGCCAAATGAGAAATTAAAGGGGATCTCCACTTTTCTGAACTTACAAATTCTGCTTACAGTCAGAGGTGTAGCATTAAATTCTGGGCCCTAGGTATAAACTATTTTGGTTGACGCCCATGCTCACTTGATCAATATGTGTAACATTTTTCCCATGCTGTAAGACAAATACAAAGACAATAATAAATATAATCTCAACTTCTACATTGAGAACACACGTTGTTGTATACTAATCAGTCTCATGAAATGCTCTGCTGCTCCGCCTCGTTCTGCTCGTATCATCTCGTATCACCCCATACTCCCTAACTCACTTGAATCAACCAACTAAACCACTTTCGACCTTTTAAAGGAGTGTATAACATCCTCCATTATTATTGTTGCAAAAGTTTAGTTGGTCAACCTCTTCATTTGGTTTTATAACCGTTTTGGTATCACTTTTGTTATTTAGAAATAAAAGTAAAATGTAACACAATCCCCCACATCCATTCACCCAGTTTCCAGTACGCGTTTGGGTTAAAGACAATGCAAAAAAAAAAAGAAATAATAAGAAAAAGAAACTACACATTTTTTGTAAATCACAGCTTTGTCAATCAATGGTTGAACATACATCTTTGTTCGTTCTAACATTATCAGAGGAATAGAGAAAGCCAAAGCAATAAGGAGAGAATAAACATGTACTCTCTTCAATATTTCACAATTCCTGAATCAAAATCAAGAGAAAAACTGATGATGATGTACCATTGGAGCACAACAGTTGTAGCATTATCAGATACTCTTTGCCACGTGTGGTGAATACGCCCATACTAGGAAATGAGGCTTTCCTGTTGTTTCTTTTTCTATTTTTTTTAGCTTTCCTGTGTAAAGGTTGAGATATGTAATCCCTACCCACCACTGAAGATAAACAGAGCATTGTTCAGCAAAATGACTGGCACAAGATTTTTTCTTATGTTTTCTGGCTGTTTAGTGGCTCTTCTTATTTGGGGTAAGTGAATGTTTTACATTGTCCATTTTTCATTATTGTAAAGCAATGTCCTTTTCTTCCTCTATGACTAATCTCTAAATAAGAAATCTTGGAAACTCTAAGTTGCCGTGTTTTGTAGGTAAGTGAATAGACTATAAAGAAGAATCCAGTTATTATTTATGATAAAAAAGGTTGAGATTCTTTCTACTGAATAAAAAATCCCCCTTTTGTGTTAGAAGAATTATTGTAAATATGTTTAAATTTCCTTTAGCTGAATATATTAAGACATCCTAAGAGGTAGGAGACAAAGGGAGGATCCATTTACTCCCCACAGCTTGGCTCTTACTATTTCAGTTGTCCACCCCACTTTCTCAAACACTGATAAATGTGCTTTTAATGTAAATTAGATTTAATAACATTGTATTTTAATAGTTTCTATTTTAAATTGACTGTATTGCTTTGCACTCCTGAAATTTGGGTTACCTTGTTGCAGGATGCACAACTGTGATTTGTCTGGTTAATGACAATGTAACAGTGCAACTGGTCACAACAACAACGGCAATGACAAGAGGTATTTGTAGATTTTAAAGAAAATGGAAAGGAAAACCTTTTACATGATGAGCAATATTTTTTTAACCCATGTCTTTATACAGGGCATAATGAAACACAAGAAAGTGGTAAGTGTAAGTTTAAAGCTTTTTCTTTGAGTCATTTGCTGTGTAGCTGTGTGGCCCCAATGAATTCAAGTGTAGTGAAAATGTATTTGCCCCCTTCTTATGTATTTGGTTTTTTGCCACACTTTTGTGACAATTGTTGTTAAATTTGAATATAAAACAACAATAATCCAAGTAAATACAAAATGCCATTTTCAAAAAGATAATACTTTTTTGCAGCACTAGTGGGCTTTATTTTTGTTTTGTTTTTTGTCAGAAATAGGCAGATAGGAAGTGCGCTGGAGAGAGGGGGAAGTACCGGAGCTGGTACTCGAATCCGTGACAGCTGCGTCAAGGACTGAAACCTCCGTATATGGGTCGTGCATTATGCCATATGCAGCACCCCGATGATTTCAGTTATAAAAGGAAAAAACCGGTTCAAATCTATGTAGAAAAAGTAATTTCATCCTAACCCTAATAGGTGGTTGTATCACGCTGATAACTGGCAATGAGTCTTTTACATCGCTGTGGAGGGATTTTGACCTCTTTGCAGAATTGTTTAAATTCACTCACATTGGGGAGTTTGTTGTTTTGTGTGTTTTGTAAGGTGCTCTTGAGCTTAAGGTCACAAACGTATCACTCCACATTCTCCTTCAGGATTTTCTGCTAGAGAGCAAAATTCATTTCTTCACCACTAAGTAATCTGGGATTTTACACCCAATGTAACAGGACACAGATCTTCCAAAACCTTTTGTCTGATTATTTCAGGGAATATTTTACCAAAGGTCTCGGGGATAATTAAGATGGCAAATGTGTGTCGGACATTTGTATTGTTTTTGACGATGTTTCTCACCTCCTCTTGCATTTCTTTAGCTTACGGGATGATGTGTTGGTTTTTCAGATATTTTAGCCTACTTTGTGTCATCAGACAGGTTCTGTTTCAATATTTTCAGTATCATACAAGTCTAGTGGTAATCAGGCCTGGGCATGGTAATAAGATTGAATTCACTTTTTGTATTTTTCTTGTTTTTCTTATAGGGTCAGGTTGGTTTGGATACCATTTTTTTCATTAATATATGTAAGAATTATTTGAAAAACTGGTCTTTTTGAATTTACTCAGGTTATGTTTGATATAAAGTTTTGTTTGATGATTTGAAAACACTTTTGTGTGAAAAACAGAAGACATTTTAAGGGGACAAAACCTTTTCATAGTGCTGTATCTTAACAACACTCAGAATTACAAAATATTTTTGAGAATTTAGCAGGAATGCATCAACATGATTTATGTTTAATATGTAATAGAGTTTCAGATGTTGAGTAGGGAAATGTTTCTCCTGGAAGCTTGTTTGGGATCACTTCTATGAAATTAATTTCATCTGGAACAAACAGAACCCAGAAAACAGATCTCACAGATTCTGTTTTCTGCTGGGACATCTCCTTTTGTGTTTTGTCAAAAGGATCCAAGATAAACTCTTGAGGAGGTCTCCACCAGAGGGGTCACCAGCAGTAGACGTGAGGCCCATAAAAGCTTTGGGTTAGAGGTTAAATGAAACCTCATTACGAACAGCCCCCCACCTGGATCAACTTCCTGACTTTGTTCGTCATTCACCCCACGCAATGTCAGTGATCAACGCATGAACTCAAAGTTGTGAAACAACTGAAACTTGGTGCAGAGCCCCTTTCACTGTTCCTCATCCTGTGCCTTACTTTTTTTTTCTTTCCCCAACTGTCCCCCCACCCCTTTCCCCTGCCAACACTCCCAACTGTGGGCTCCTCCTCTGCTGAAAAGACACATTTCCTAATGTCATTACTAAATCAAAATGCTGCTCAGCAAGCAGATGTTGCATGAGGTTATACACGTAGATTAAGTAACATAATTTTAAGGGGTGAAATGTAAACCATAGATTTATTTATTTATCGTTTTTGGTTTAATCAAGGAAACAGCCCCCCTCATTCTGTTTTTAAGGCTGGGGGAGGCCGCCATGTGGAACTACCCAGCAGATATGTTATAATTGTGAGCTCCTAATGAGATGAAAAAAAAAGTTTTTTCACATCTGTTGTGAAAATATTATGTGTTCTTTATCAGCACTCATATGTAAAGGCCTTTTCAGTCAGATGGTCATTTCAGAATAATTTACTCCAGCTTTTGTCAAATTAACCTAAATATGAAATCGTGGCTGTCTGCACAGCACACCCTGCAGAGTCATGATTAAATCCACCCCAAAATGCTAAGCCCTAAATGTTTACTTATGTTTCCTATTTGGCAGAGGCAGCCCAAAAGGCAAATAAATCACATGCTGTGAGCCGGCCAGGCCTTTTCGACTGTGAGAAACTGAGACTAAAAAGCAGAACAAGAGTTAAAGAGTAAAGGGTTTTCAGATGTGAGTCCAGCCCCAGCTTGGGTGTGCTCCTTTTATTTGGGAGAATAGAGAGGACAATCTTTGTTGCCTCCACCCCTTTAAAAAAAAAGGAAGAAAAACTAAAAAAAAACAAAAAACAAAAAACGTGTTGGAGAGGGGAAGAGCTCCTGCCAAGGCGCAGGACCATCAGACAGATCTTCGGAGAACATCTGCTAACCGCGGTTAACATTGTTTGGACATCTGGTAACCGAAGATAACCCTGTCGTGTTTCCTGTTATGCCTCGCTGTACAGAGACTGAGAGCTTCATCATTTGGGGAAAAGACACCTTTATTAATTTTTTTCTGACATGAAGGGAGCTGTTGGTTTCATTGGGGTATTCCTCTCCTTTCTCTCTGGTGAGTGTGTGGTCTCCCTTCCATAGCTGCAATCGCCTGACTAAACAGTTGTGTTAGAAGAATTTGTGAGCTAAACCAGACAAAGAGATTGAACTGAATTAGAAATAGTCTGTCTTTTCAGCCTGACGTTTTGTAAGAAGTACATGTATTAATGATAAAATGTTTTTTTTTTATCTCTCATTTAGAGGTCTTTGGAAGCCAACTGCCATTTGGTAGGCAACATTTCTTACATACAGTGCAAATGAAATATGAGTGTTTAAAAATGTATTATAATATAATATGTGATAATATAATAGTTAGTCATTATTCTAAACTGCCCCTATTCTCTTTGGATGTTTTCTCACCTACTCTCTTTTTAATTCCACTTCTTGCAGCTTGCGGAACAAATTCTCCCAGTTGCCCCACTTATTGCAAAATCTGTGTGGATGTTTTTGGCAAACCAACAATGGAATGTCTTTCTGCTTTATTCACTCATCTTTGTCTGCCTGTGTTCAATGATTCAATAAGATCACTAAACACGACTGACTGGTGCGTTTGGGATAAAGTGAGCAGGTAGTCCTATTCCTAAGTCACTTATTTTGCATCAATGATATTGAAAAACTTTTGCTGATGTCGCATATCCTTTCCCAACTCTCCTTGTCTCCAGCTTGTACAGCAACTTCAGCCTTTGCACTGAGGAGATATCCGACTGCCTCCTGATCCCATGGCCAAACTCACTGGTGGAAGCATTCTTTGTCAACATCCATTCTGAATTTTTCAAAATATGCCCCACAGAGGACTTTACTGACCCACCACCAGCCATTGTGTTTGCCCTTGTGATCACTCCCATCTGTCTGATACCAGTAATGGTCAGCCTGGTGGTGCTCAAGACCAAAAACGGGGATGGTGCCTCCTGATTGAAGCACTAGATATGATCTTTGATACTGATTATGTTTACTTGAAAACTGCTTTTCTATGCTTAGACTGCTTTTATGCCTTCATTTGTCCCATAATCCTGCAGACGTCTAAGTCTCTCTGGACTTAATGGAGTTAATGCTCTGCCTTTTTAAAGGATGTCTGTCAAATGATAAACTTCTTTGAAAATGAAAGTGGGGTTCATTTGCATTGCCATCAGCTGTTAGTGCCTTACCTTTGGTGGACAGTGCTAAGAACACCTCCTAAAGAAACAGAAAAACGTTTGGACATTCAAGTGGAGTCATCACTCAGAAACAACTCCAGTCTTTAAAATTTCACAGGAACTCATTAAAGCTAATTAGGGTTTTTTAGGGGGTTATTATAACATGAAAGTCTATAGCTGTTTACACTGTAAACTGTATTAATCCATGGTATGGTATGTAACAATAACGTTTTATATGAATCACATATTAGAACAAGGAAGTGGTTAGGTTTAACTGGTCAGTATGATCTGATTTGATGCAAAAGTCATAAAATGTGAAATATCCACACAACAGTGTTTGCTCAAACTATTACTGACCATGAGGTGGATCATCTACGCAATTAAAACAATTATAAGTAGCAGTTTTAGGATGAAAGGGATTCTGATTCCGTTTGTCCTACATGTTAGCAAGAATGTTAGCAAGAATTTCAGTACTTCTTTTCCTTCTTTTCAACTGAAGGGACTCTTTGATCTCTACTTTGTCAAAACACTTACTGCTGACAGTTACTCTACAAGAACCCCTACCTAAATTTTCCAAACTTTCACTGTAGGAAAAGGCTGTATAAAGGTGTTGTGTTTTTAAACCCACCTAGTTACAATGCTTTGTTCTATTTGTATTCGAAAGTTGGAGTTTCTGAGTTTGCAGGCAGAAATACAACAACAAAAGCCGTAAGCCATTAGCCATAAAGTCGAAATTCCAACTTGGAGAGTTGGAAGTCACTGAGCATCCCCAAGTTTAATACACATGGCTTGAGTGCATATAAAATATAATTAATTTTGCTGGTTTAAACTCCTTTTTTTTTCAAACAGTTACTATTTGTATCTTTACAACCTATTGTACAACATTTTGTGGTCAACATTTTCTTCATTGTTTAATACATAAAATTGTGAGAAATGCACGATTATCATTGTATATTAGTGCTAGTAGTTAGTATTACAACATTTAGTGAATCCCAGGGGTTTTCCAAATTGCAACTGGTTTGCTCTCACCTCTAATGTGACCTCATTCAAAAATCCAAACAAATAGGACACAGCATGAGTACTGACTCAACCAGTATCAACATAACATTCTGCAAACAAAGCTTATAGCAGAAATATATATTCAGTGTTGACAGAAGCTTCAAGGCTTGCCATTGTGAAAATAAATTAAAACTTTTAGTGACTGTCCTTATGGTGGGTATTCGTTTTGCCTGTATGGAAAATTTGTTTTAATAATAAATGAGCAGCATATTTTTTTGCTGCTCAAACTAAACTCTGAACTATCTCGAGTTGGACCTGTGTTGAATCTGTAAGAGTGTTAGGATGACATGAGAATTGTTGAATATATTAACTTTGAGTGGATGAGGGGTTTTGTAGTCAAAGGGAAAGCAACCTGAACTAAATCAAAAGGGAGTGACCACTGAGATAGCTCTTCTGTTACTGTTTTTCTTTCAATAGCATGAATTCTGCCTCCTATCTAAATATTAAGAATTTATTGGGATAATTCAGAGTTTATTCTGACCTAGACAAAAGACATTAATTGTCTGTGCAGATTAGTTATATACACTGAGTGATGACAAGAAGATCAACCCAAGTCTCTTTGCTTGCAACATGATAGGGTGGATGTGTTCAGTTGTGCATGACAGTAAAGCCCCAGTAGGTGCTTTCAGACTTGGAACAAAATGTGTATTTATATGCTCTACTTTAACTTTGTTGACAAGGAAAAATGGATGCAGTTTGCAGTCTGAAAGAATACATTCACTTTGTTCTCACACCATGTACTGTGCACGTCTGTATACTTTTTTTGTCTTGTAAACTATTAAATCTATATTTAAATAGTTGACAGTTTCTGGTTGTTTACTCGACTGCAGGGTAAATAATGGTAAAACGTGCAAGTTTCATACAAGAGACAGTCTGAGTCTAACTCAGGTTTTATAGAATTTACCAACAGGATTGCATCATTTTGCTGAAAGTCCCATTTTAACTTTAGCAGGGTTTGATGAACTACCACAAATGGCCTTGCCCCCACCTCCCCACCCCAGCCCCTGCAGGTAGTGTTTCGTGATATATTCAGTGAGTTGTATATTGTGCTACAGTTTCTGTGCTGTGTGAGCCCTGATGTAGTCAAGGAAGCCGTGACAGCAGCCATGTATCACACCCTCATCTGGCACACACACACTGCACTGTGGGCCTCTGTCTAATGCCTGTGAGTGTGTGCTTGTGTGTCAGGCTGGGCTGGGTTGTGTAGGAAAGTGTGTTTAGTGACCTTTCTTCCTCTCTAGATATAGGGTCATCCTGACCACCCCCATCTCCTCTCTCTGATCTCATCCAGTGTTGTGTCCCTCCCTATTGTTACAACAAACTACACATCAACCGTTGTAGTATAATACAAGATGTGGATGCATATATTTTTTTAGCTTTATCACATCAGTTGTCATCACAAAATAGCATATGTGTGTTTTTCACACGCCAACAAAACGTAAATGGAAAATAAAACTCTAGAATGCATCACTTTGTCCTCTTGTGGCTTTAGGCACAATTGTAACAAACTATTTATGAGTACTAAGTAATTTCACTGTCGTTTATTAGATATCAGATATTGAAACCTATTACCCATTTTGTACAAAAAAAGTATCGTAATGCAGATATTTGAAACTTCATACATCTTGAAATAACAGTAAGAAAATACTTGCCTATAACCTCATCTATAAACAGAGTAATAATCTAAAACTTAAAAAAGTAACTGTGATAAACAAGGCTTACCTTTAAATAGCAATTATAGCACTGACCAGTGAAATACTACATATATACAATGATGGTTTTAGGTATCTCTGGGTTTTCTCATCATGCAAGTAGATGAATATTTCATTCTAGAGATCCGGTGGAGTGGTCGGAAGGACTGCAGACACATCTGCAGGCATCTTTGCGTCGACTGCTGCTTGTTTGGCAAATTCAGCAGCATAGAGGACTTTGGCATTGAGTTTGGCAGTAGTAGGTTCATGGCCTTATAAAGCATTAGTGAAAGCATCTTGGAGGCACCATGCCAAGTTATTGATGTTGCATTGATGAATAAGTTCTACTTCAGTTACTTTTATACATTTATACAATCAGTTTGCAATCTGCTTTTCCTCAGTAACTAATATAGGAATTTCTACACATGTCAGGTATAGTAAAATTTAAAAACTGCACCCTCTGATGAGTTATTGAACTTGACTTAAGTAATTAATTTTTCTGTTGGTTTGTGAGCCAGGCAGCTGGCTCTGCTGTGCTGGAGCTGACCCTTCAGCTGACTGACATCACGCTGGCAGTTGATGATTGTACATTCAAGTCAGTTTGACATCAAAACTGCTGCCCGATCAGTCAGAATAAACTCAAAGAAATGCAAAGTTGGAGCAGCCTTCTTTGACCGCCAGCTGAAAATTTGAGTGAAGTGGCGCAAAAAGATTCCCAAGTTGTCCAATGATGATGGAAAAGGAGAAGGCCAAACTGAAGGTCAGCTTCACTGTTTTGACAAAGAGATTGAGAAAAAAAGAAAACACCAAGACTGTCACAGACATTAAAAGAGGAAACCTTCATCCAAATTAGGATTTTTGAATAGGTCATAGGTCAACCAAACTAAGTAAATACCATGATTTAAAAGTGATTTTATCAGCAATAAAGGTAGAGATCTGTCACATTGTCATGGAGGAACTAAAATGTTTTAAACAACATGGATTCATTTTATTAGGGCTGGCAGGTATTTATTTCTGCACAGCTCTCTTAAGATCCCACTGGTGCATTTTAATTAAATTGAGGTCGGGACTTTAACTAGGCCATTTGAACACTTTCTTTTCTGCTGTCATTTCCGGGTAAGCATTGGAATAGACGTAAAGTGAGTGTGCTCCGGCTGTGTTCTTGCTCTTTACTTTCTTTAGCCCTCATACTTTCAAATCTATGCCGTCCTTCTCACAAACTGAATAGGTATAGTTACTCGGTCTGATAATGTGGACTTAAAATGCCGCCTAAAGAACAGAAAGCTGCCATCAAAGAGGACCCCAATGCTACTCCTACCCTAACACTTGACGCCATTAAAGGACTGTTTAAGGATCATCGCCAAAAGCTGTCCGCAGAGTTCAAGTTGTCCTCTGACGAGATTGATTCCAAACTGGAGCAATATAAGATCTCCTTAGACGATGATGGCCAACGCATTTCCTCACTTGAGCTTGCCTCCGAACACTTAAGCCAGCGAGTATTAGATCTGGAGTATACCTGCTCCACTCTTCAGGATGAGAACGCCAGACTAAAGGCTAAAGTAATTGACCTGGATAACCGCAGTTGCCGTCAAAACACGCATTCTCGGGTTGCCCGAAACTGCAGAGAGTGGCTGCCCTACTAAGTTTTTTTCACAGCAATTCCAGGAGATACACTCACCGGCCACTTTATTAGATACACCTTGCTAGTACCGGGTTGGACCCCCTTTTGCCTTCAGAACTGCCTTAATCCTTGGTGGCATAGATTCAACAAGGCACTGGAAACATTCCTCAGAGAGTTTTCTCCATATTGACATGATAGCATCACACAGATGCTGCAGATTTGTCGGCTGCACATCCATGATGCGAATCTCCCGTTCCACCACATCCCAAAGGTGCTCTATTGGATTGAGAACTGGTGAGTGTGGAGGCCATGTGAGTACAGTGAACTCATTGTCATGTTCAAGAAACCAGTCTGAGATGATTCATGCTTTATGACATGGCGCGTTATCCTGCTGGAAGTAACCATCAGAAGATGGGTACACTGTGGTCATAAAGGGATGGACATGGTCAACAACAATACTCAGGTAGGCTGTGGCGTTGACACGATGCTCAGTTGGTACTAAGGGGCCCAAAGTGTGCCAAGAAAATATCCCCTACACTATTACACCACCACCACCAGCCTGAACCGTTGATACAAGACAGGATGGATCCATGCTTTAATGTTGTTAATGCCACATTCTGACCCTACCATCCGAATGTCGCAGCAGAAATCGAGACTCATCAGACCAGGCAACGTTTTTCCAATCTTCTATTGTCCAAGTTTAGTGAGCCTGTGCAACCTGTAGCCTCAATTTCCTGTTCTTAGCTGACAGGAGTGGCACCCGGTGAGGTCTTCTGCTGCTGTAGCCCATCTGCCTCAAGGGTTTGACGTGTTGTGCGTTCAGAGATGCTCTTCTGTATGCCTTGGTTATAACAACTGGTTATTTGAGTTACTGTTGCCTTTCTATCAGCTCGAACCAGTCTGGCCATTCTCCTCTGACCTCTAGCATCAACAAAGCATTTGCGGCCACAGAACTGCTCCTCACTGGATATTTTCTCTTTTTCAGACCATTCTCTATTAACCCTAGAGATGGTAGTGTGTGAAAATCCCAGTAGATCAGCAGTTTCTGAAATACTCAGACCAGCCCGTCTGGCACCAACAACCATGCCACGTTCAAAGTCACTTAAATCACCTTTCTTCTCCATTCTGATACTCGGTTTGAACTGCAGCTGATCCTCTTGACCATGTCCACATGCCTAAATGCATTGAGTTGCTGCCATGTGACTAGCTGATTAGAAATTTGTGTTAAAGAGCAGTTGGAAAGGTGTACCTAGTTAAGTGGCCGGTGAGTGTATATGGGAAGTGAACTCTGGCGTTGCCAGGGCTTAGGACCTTTGCTAGGTTGACCACAGCCTTCTGGACAACCAACACCACTAAAGGTAATACCCTTCACTATAACTGTTTCAAATGAAGAAGTTAAGTGAACAAAAACTAAGCTGACTTGTTTCCTGGCTTTGAGACTTTTGCATACAATCAATATGGGTATCCCAGTTTGGTTTACATACAGATCAAGATTGTTGTTTTTTTGTTTGTTGCTGTTGCAATTCAGTCTTGAGTTAAATCACTATTCTGTGTCCTTATTACAATGTGCAAAAATTAAGTGTTTTATGCTGGCTTTCGAGGTGCCGGTATTGTTATTGGTATCACATTTTTGTTAAAAGCCGGAGCATTGCCTTTTTTTTTTTCTGTCTGCTCCATTATGACTTGGAAGATCAGTTCTTATGAGATGTTTGTTTTGCAAAGCTTGCTGCTGATTGGTTTAGCAGCTGTACTGAGTTGGAAAAGAGGGGAGAGGGAATTTGTTACTGCCACCATCACTCTAGTAACCTTTAAAAATCTGGAAAATAAAAGTGCTAGTCACTTAGCTCCATTGCTTCGTTCGCTGGGTTGTTGCTGGCTGTACTCACATATTTATCTTAAAATAAAGTATGACTAATCATCTTAATTTAACAAGCTGGAATGTAAAGGGTTTAAACCAGGAGAAAGGTCTTTTCTCATCTTAAACTTCATAGGACCAAGATAGCTTTCTTACAAGAAACCCACATTGCAATTCTGGATCCAGTTGGTTGTTATCATACTGGTCAGGCCAACGTTTTCATTCATACTTTGAGGCCAAGGGGGGACTCGATTCTTATTAATCACGAAGTCCCTTTTCTTGCAATTTGAAAGACAACCCTGTAACATTTACTAGTGCGATTGTAAGCATGTCTGTGAAACCCAATAAATATATCTTGAGTAAAACCACTTTCTTTTCTTTTTTAGTGATGAGTTTATAGATTTGCTGCCCAGTTTTTTATCATTGTCTTGTTGTATGACCCAATTTGGGCCAAGATTCACGTGTTGGGCAGATAACTTTACATTTGAGCCTAGAATATTTTGGCGGGCAGAGGAGTCGACGGTCAACTCAATGAGTGCAATGTGCTCTGGTTCTGTAGCTGCAAAACAAGGGCAATCATCACCAGCTCCATGTTTGACAGTTGGTGCATTATTGAGAAACATGTCAACTTTAGTTTAAGTTGTCTGGCTTTATTCAGGTGAAACATTGCAAACCTAAGATGTGTTGCCAGAAGAGGCTTTTAAGCACTTTAAAACAAGCTCTACTTATTGAGTCTATTTTTTCAAGTATACTTTCATAAACTAACATTTACTGTGCTAGCTGAGGCCAGCAGAGTGTAAGATGCAGCTCTTTGGTTCTTTACAGTTACTCTGACAATTGCACTGTATGACTTTGAGCATGAATTTGCTGGGAAATCCACTCTTACTAAGATTGGCAGCTATCTCAAATGTTTTACACTTTTAAATAACCTTTTCTTCTGTAGAATGAGGAACTTTAACTTAGTTGGAAATAGCATTTTAACTGTTCTCAGATTGATGGGCAGCAACAGCTGATTGCAGATAATTTCTGATGTCTTTCCTTCTTGGCATTGTGTTAACACTGGCCTGCATGCTCCAAACTACCATACAGTATTTCATGCTTTTGTAGAGGTAGTCACACTAATGATGATGTTGGTCAGATAGAACTCAGGGAAGCTCTGAATGTATTTGATGTATATATTGCCAAAGATTCCTTATGGTTAGTAAATTATTATTAAAATCAGCAATTACAGAATTCAATTCTTGATCAAGATAAAAATAATGACTAAAAAGCACAGATACATAGGAGGTTGGACAGTTTAATTTCACAGCTGAATACTGTATGTGTTAGTGGATAGACAGCATTATGCCAAGCAACAGAGTGCAGGTCTTAAATGTGCAAAAAAATATTTCATAAACAACCAGGAACTAAGGAGAAAGTGTTAAAGTAATAAACAAAACATTGACATCTCCTCATAATAAGCTATGACTGCTAAGTTGTCAAGAAAAGCATTGGCATCTAGGTCATAGCCAAAAACATAATGTTAGATTGAAAAAAGACAGACAAGAACAAATAACAGAACAGATAAAATAAACGATCCCTCTGAAATTTTTCCAATGATTACAGTCGTTTTGCCTGGTCTCTTTAAGTCTGGTCAAAATTAACAAAGCCAAAATATAACAAAATTTCAAACTTAAAAAATAACTGCACAAATTGTTCTGTCCAATAAACATTTTAAAGAAAAAGCACTGACTTTAGAGGTACAGAGGATCCAAATGAATCTTCTAAATGTAAAACATATTGAGATCAGAAAACAGTGACAATGTTTTTTTCTCAAGTTATCTGTACTATTACATGATACACATCTGTGTTTCTCTGCAGGCCGATCGATTTCAAAATAACAAGCTAACCTGGTGAGTTGATTTCTATATCCAGCCAGGAAAAGCATAACTTTTGGCCCTTGCGTTTTAGGTGAAGAAATCATGAAATAGATCCTGCATGTGTTCAGAAAAAAGTGTGCATATCACTGAAACCCCAGCTTGGCCTAAAAGATTTGGATTCTTTAGAGATGAAACTAACAATGGAAACATGAAACTTATAGGAATGCGGCGGACTCTCTGTTCCAGGCTGTCACCCATCAGGTCACACACAGGGTGAACTATCAAAGACAACCAGACCCTGCTGGATGTCAGGACATGTTTGGAGCTGGTGGCAGCTGAAGAAGACAGAATGACACAGTACTTCCAGAAACAGAAAACAGACTTTCATCAGAAAAGTCACTGACTTCTTTTTGTAAGACTCTTTACATATATATATATAGATATATATACACATATCTATATATATATCATTTTCATTACTTATTTTTTACCCAACATGTTTTACCTTTTTCTTTTCAAACATTACATTATGATTTTGAGATTTGAGATTTGAGAACTACATATCTTGTCAGACCAGGCCTCTAGATGGCACTGTTTGAGAGCATTTTGTGCAATGTAGAGCCAAACCTCGGTTGTAAAGGTTCTATTAATTTTAAGATGTAAAAAAAAACATTAAAAGACTGCTAAATGAATCTCTGCATGCATGATTGAAGCTCCAGAGTTTAACCTCAAACATCGTCATGGATACTTGTCACTTTTTGCCTCTGTGTACACACAGTCAAGATACATACAATACATACAATGTTTTACAGGTAATTGAGTAAACGATTTATAAGATTTTTCCTCGCATTTTTCCTTTTCTGGTCAGTTCATCTTGTTTTTTAGCATTTTGTGTTAAGTTGCAGCAGCACTGAGATTTGTATGATTGTAGACCTGCACTTTCCTAATTCCTTTTCCCATTTAGAGGTAAACTGCACCTGTTTAATTCACAAACGCCATGCTTCGTTTCTTTTTCTAAAGAGGATAAAATACTTACTTAAATCTTTCTATTTCATACGTAGAATATCTAATGCTACTCTGTTTTACAGTGATCTTCATTCCAACATTGAAATCGCATAATGTACAATATAATTTATTCGATATAATCATATCTGCATGTGCAGGTGTGGACAAGGTAAACTACAAAATAGAAAATATGAAAGCAGATGTAGGAGCAGTTGTCGGAGACACAAAGAAAATATTAAATTCTAAAATATGTGTCAATATCTTCAGTATGTCACTCAAAAAAAGCTTCGGGGATTGAGTCTAAACAGACCCAATTTCTGCCTCTATATTATGTTTGCTTTTTATGCAAATGAAACAGCAACAACCAAAACCTTTGATCTGCGTGTCTTTGTGCAGGCAACGGTTAATGCTGCAAAAACCTTGCAACAATAATGGGAAACCAGAAACAGAATGGCATGGAGACTTCAAACAGATTTGCAAAACAAAATAAAGACAAATATTGATTTTGCTTTAGACTTTAGAATAAAGATGCACTTTTTCTCCATTTTGATTATTAATAATTACACAATCACCACCTTAACAGTAGTCTTTCTACCCTATAACATATAAACAGAAAAAATACTTTAAATTCTTTATCTAAAGTTATGCTATAACTGTATTGTACTGTAAACCCATGCATTTACCAAAAACTCTATTTTTGTGCCAGTCCAAATCTGAGTCCCACCTTTAAGTATTCAAGACCTTGTAAACACACAAAGCACACCCTGGATGAAAGGCATGCTAAAAAAAAATATATATTTTCGCATTAAAACATTTCAATCTTTTTTTAAACACTCTTTTAACCCCAATCAGCAGACAGAGAAACACAATTAGCTTCAGCAAAAAGGTTTATTTTGTTCCTGAAAGAATAATGTCAAGGTAAATCCAGACAGGGGCTCTGTGTATTTCATTAAGCTATGTGGTCTTATCCTTCAGTGAGTCACCCTTTGATTTCCTTTTCTAAAGATGCCAGTTTAAAACTGAATGCTGTAGAAATACAGAGAGGCTTTTGCTATAAAGGGAGGATATTTCTGGCAGGATTTAAAAAACAAACAAACTCCGATCTTAAGCAGAAGGGTAATACCAAGGCATACAGACACATGTCAGCAACAACAGATCTGTTAAAAGCATTCAAGCTCACTGAACTGGAGCAAGTCTGCAGAAAAATACAAATTGTGAGGAAGTATTCTACAACTGAAATGGGTTCTAGTAAGCCTGCTGTCCCATGGATGTGAAAAGTTTGTCCCATATTTCCACCTTCATGATGGCGTTGCCCATGGGACACATTGTGGCTTTGATATCAAGGTAGTTACCCACATAATTGATCCGTGAGCCATTGGCCTCCCCTCTGACAAAGCCATGCTCAAGCTCTTTCTTCTCATAGTACATTTCTTTGGACAAATCCTTTTTGCAGTTATGACCCTTTTTATAGATGCCCAACGCAAACCAGTTCTTTTACAGGTTGTAGTCCCAGGGAACTGAAAACAGGATGGCCAGGGTCTCAATGTAGTCATTCTTAGACCTCTCGAAGAGATCGTAGGTCAGGACGCCAATGCTACCGGTTGCTTTTCCACTAGACTTGGTAAAAGCACACACATCTGTCTTTAGGGGGCGTACTGTCGGTTGAGGGGGATTGAATACCTCTCCATTGTCAAGGTAAGCTCTAAACAGGACAAAAATATAAATAGTTGAAACTGATATTTAAACACAATCTATAAAAAAAAAACCTTTCTGTCTCACTGACTAACATTCAATAACAATAAACCTTTCCTTATTTAGATAAGTTAGAATTAAAAAATTTGTAACTTTAACTTCTGAAGTTAAAGATACAAATGTGCTGGAGACAAAAGGTTTGACTTGACAGACATGAAATACAGGGTGGATGCGTAGACTGGAAGGCAGGCGTAGGCGAAGAGCCGATGGACCGATGACAAAGTCAATGGTGTAGGGTCCAATGAAACGAGGAGACAGTTTTTTTAGACATAGCCTTCAAGTGTATGTCTCAAGAGGACAACCAAATCTTTTGGCCAGGCTGGTACGTAGGAGCTGGCCGCCGTTAGCGGTCAGCGTACTTCTTGTTCTGGTCAGCTGTTTGAAGGAGAGCTCTGGTAGCATTTGCCCAGATCCGTTTACAACGGCATATGTGGTGCCGCACGGATGCTATGCCTATGTCCTTCTCGTCAGCTGAAAACAAAGGAGGTTGAAAACCGAGGGAAATCTCAAATGGTGAGAGGCCAGTAGCAGATGAGGTTTGTGAATTGATAGCATACTCAACCCTGGGGAGATAAACACTCCAGTTGAGAGGTTCGGTTGCGGTCATGCATCTGAGGATGGACTCCATCTGTTGGTTCATACGTTCAGTTTGTCCAGTAGATTTGGGATGGTAGCCAGACGTCAAGGAGGCTTTGGCTCCAAGAGCCAAACAAAACTGTTTCCAAACACGAGAGATAAATTGGGGACCATGATCTGACAAGATGTCCTAGGGAATGCCATGAAGGCGAAACACGTGTTGAACCAACAGCGGGACAGTCTGAAAAGCAGTAGGGAGTCTTTTTAGTGGCACAAGATGACAGGACTTAGAAAAACGGTCTACTATAGTGAGGATGACTGTATTCCCTTTGGATATAGGTGAACCTGTTACAAAGTCCAGAGCGATATGAGACCAAGGACGTTTAGGCGCACTGAGCGGCTGTAGTAACCCATAGGGAGGCTGATTGCTCAACCTTTGTCTGGCACAAACCGATCAAGCCTGAACATACTCAGTGACATCCTTGTGGCCACCAAAATCTTCTAGAGATGAGTGAGATGGTTCTACTGACCCCTGGGTGACCTGCGAATTTAGCTGTGCGGAACCAGCGGATGAGCCTGAACCTCACGGAAATGGGAACATACTTCTTGTTGGGGGGACCTGTACCTGGGTCCGGTTCGTTTCTTAGGGCATTATTTACAAGGTTCTCCACCTCCCAAACTAGGGCCCCAAAAGCCCAATGGGACGGCACAACGGTGTCTGCCTCCTTCTCAGTGGAGTCCGACGAGTAAAGTCGGGAAAGAGCGTCCGGCTTGCCGTTCTTGGAGCCAGGCCTGTAAGAAATAGAAAGATCAAAACGAGAGAAAAACATTGACCAACGTGATTGGCGTGGGTTCAGTCTCTTGGCTGATCGTAAGTAGGCCAGATTCCTATGATCGGTCCATACTAAAATAGGATGCTTAGCACCCTCCAGCCAATGTCTCCACTCTTCGAGAGCTAACTTTATAGCTAAGAGCTCTCTGTCCCCCACATTGTAGTTCTGTTCTGTGCTTGTGAGACGACGAGAGAAAAAGGCACATGGGTGGAGTTTTCCATCAGTGGTAAACTGCTGAGAAAGCACCGCTCCAACTCTTGTATCCAAGGCGTCGACCTCCAAAATGAACTGTCTGGAGGAATCAGGATGAACCAAAATGGGTGTTTGAGAAAACTTCTCTTTTAATGTCTGGAAGGCTTTGTTGGCTTCAGGTGTCCAGGAAAACACAATGTTTGTGGAGGTCAGGGCTGTGAGTGGGGCGGCTATTAGGCTAAGGTTTTTGATGAATCGACGATAGACGTTTGCAAATCCAAGGAACCGTTGTAGCTGCTTGCGGGAATCTGGGACAGGCCACTCCAGAACCGCCTTGATCTTCTCCGGGTCCGAGCGAACCTGTCCACCCTCCAGGATGTATCCTAAGAATGTGACAGATTTCTTGTGAAATTCACATTTTTCAGTTTTAACAAACAGTATGTTCTCCAAAATTCTTTGTAGCACCAGGAGGACGTGACGGGTGTGTTCTTCAATGTCCTTTGAATAAATCAAGATGTCATCAAGGTTAACAAAAACATTCAAAAAGTCCCTTAGTACGTCATTGATGAGTGGCTGGAATACTGCAGGTGCGCTACTTAGTCCAAAAGGCATGACTAGGTACTCAAAGTTACCTAACGGGGTCTTGAAGGCAGTCTTCCACTCGTCTTCCTGGCGGATCCTAACTAAATGATATGCATTACAGAGATCTAGCTTGGAGAATATAGTGGAACCGTGGACTGGTTCAAAGGCTGATGAAAGGAGTGGAAGAGGGTACTTGTTTTTAACAGTAATTTGGTTTAATCGCCTATAATCAATACAAGGGCGGAGTGAACCATCCTTCTTACCCACAAAGAAAAACCATGCTCCGAGTGGAGATGAAGAGGGACGAATTAGCCCGACTACTAATGACTCATTTATGTAATCTTCCATAACCTTTCTTTCAGGTCCAGAAATGTTGTAGAGTCTACTGGTTGGCAGGGGGGCACCAGGAAGCAAATCTATGGCACAATCATAGGGCCTATGTGGGGGCAATGATAGGGCTTTAGATTTACCAAAAACCAAACTGAGATCATGGTATTCTGGAGGAACGTTAGTGAGGTCAAAAATCTCATCTCCAGTAGGAGCTAACTTGGAAGGTTGTGAAGCAATGGCTGACTGCAAACAGGAAGGAAGACAGTTGGTGGAACAAGATTCAACTCGGCTTTCAGTCCAGTTCACGTGGGGGTTGTGCTTCTTGAGCCAGGGAAAACCTAAAACGATTGAGTTCAAAGCGATAGGAAACACAAAAAATGAGATCTCCTCCCTATGATTACCTGACAGGATTAAAGTCAAAGGTTTGGTTTTATGAGTGATTCGAGGTAATTTTTTGCCATCTAAAGAAGAAACAGCTTGAGGCGTGGGAAGTGGCTCAGTCTCAATCTGAGCTTCTTTAATTAACCTCGGATCAATGAGGTTCTGGTCGCTACCCGAGTCAATAAGAGCAGAGAGGTTTTGAAAAGGACGGTGTGAAATTAATGTGGCAGGTAAACTAAGTCTGGGAGTAAGGAAACGGTCCGTCAGTCTCCCCTCACTTACTGGCGGACCAGCCCTTTTGGCCCCGAAGGATGAACAGGGCAGTTAGCAAGATGGTGTTCCGGTGAGCCGCAGTAAAAACACTGATTAGCTTGGCGGCGTCTTAGTCTTTCCTCAGGGGAAAGCTGGGTACGCCCGATCTGCATGGGTTCAATACCTGAATTGTGTGAAGCAGGCATGGGGCGACCAGTTTCGGCAGTAGGGCTAGAGAGATGGGCCCTAACTGCACTCTGTTCTATTCTGGATCTTTTTCTCTCCCTCATTCGGTTATCTAGTCTATCGGCTAACTTGATCAACCCATTCAAAGTCTTAGGCTCGTCGACTAAAGCTAATTCATCCTTTAAAGTATTATTTAATGACTGGAAGAAAGAGGCTCAATGCAAGGCAAAATCAGGTTCAGGAAACCTGCAGGATACAAAGACAAAGTTACTTGGTGTACAAGGCTAGGTCAAAGGCAAAGGTAAAGTGGCTGAGTAGTACCACTAAGGACAACACTCTGGCAGTGAGTTGCTGGCAACTTCCTCCTTAAATAGTCCTCTGCAGAATAATCAGGGGAATAGCAAACACCTGTCACCTCTCCTACAGATTCCACGCCATCTAGGGGCTGAGCACAGTAAAAGCACCAACAGACACACAAAGCACAGATCCTGACAGATTTGAACTTGAATATACTAGAGATTAACACATTCCTTACCTGGGACTGATAAGACAGTAGGTATTGGTGAGGTTTGAGATTTCAAACAACACGCTTCTCTTGCAGGCTACATCAGCTGCCACAGCTTCAGCTGACTCCGCCATGCTGCAACAATTATGAGATCTCCCCGTAAAACAAAAATAATTCAGATGTCAGATACCTGAATCAGACAACATGAAAGGCATGGCTGTTGTTGTTTTTTGGTTAGTTTGAAAGCCTTTTCTATTTAGCAACATACAAAGTGAACCTCATTGTGGTTTATAAAATGAAAAGTCAAAGTGAAGTTTTGTTTTTTGGTGTTAACATGATTCACATGCGATTTCCAGGATCCTCACCTTTGTCAATTAAATCTAAATTATTTGGATTTTTCTGAGTTTACAAGATTTGCAGTTTCCAAATTTATTGCATTTTGGTTTTCTTTAAGGGAAATAAATCATTCATTAGCATAAAACTATTGTTTTCAATGTATCCAGAAGCTGTTTCGGATTTATGTTTGGTCTGAAATCTGTTTTCATTCTTTGATGAAATAGCCTTTTCTATGAAAAAGGTTGTCATCAACAAATTTAAACAGATTTTAGACTAAACATAAATCATGAGTACAACAGAAATAATAATGAACCAAGTATTTGACTCTGTGGCATTACACATGGCACATTTAGAAACTCAAAATCATGATTATTTACATGCCACCATCTGTCTTCTAAATAACTATGCAGCCAGTTGTGAGCAAGTCCTCTTAATCTAAAAAATGTGTGGAATCTTGTTAACTGCCCTTGTTACAATATAAAACATGCATGAGACCTTGCACTGCTGCCTTACTCTGTTTCAGCACAGACCACATTGTATTAATGTATTAAAGATACGGTTATGCAATAATGATATTTATCAAAACACTCAAAATACCTATCAAACAAACACTTTTCTTAAGAAGCTAAAAAATTTAACATATTTATCTCCAAAATCTAGTGATTTTTGTGACTTACCTACTGACAAAGTCCAAGTATTCCGAGAGTAAAGTAGGAGAAGTGGGAAAAGACACCTGACTGGGAGGTGCTGTTTTTTCCTCCTTTTTCTGGGATGCCCCCCTCCCTCTTGCAACATAACATAATACATGGAAAGAAGGTGTGTCTGTTCTAAATTTTTTAGAACAGACACACCTTCTTTCCACGTATATGTATTAGTAAGCTTGAGCACACAATAAATGAAAAAAAAAATGAATGAACATAAGTATGGTTTATCCCTGTTTGATCAAATAACCACACCCTTCCTTGGCTCCATCTCTAATATTTTACACTTGGATGTCTTTGTTATGAAATCTACACATTTATCTTGTCCTGGGTTTTTTATTTAATGAAATCTATGTGACAGAAGCAGTTTGAGAACCTTGTTTGTTTCTTTTACTGTGCGACACAAAAAAAAAAGCAAATGATACAAGTCTAGGCACACATCTTTGGATCCTCTTTACTCTAAATCTGTTGTTTTCCAAATTTTGCACAATCGAGCAAGATGAACAGTCTTCTAGCCAGTGAAGAACAGTGTTGTGATTGCGGCGATTAAAAAAACATCTATGCTGCCTTTCCATCTGTTGCCGCTCATTAGAATTGGATAGATCCAGATAAGAGATTAAATAATAATTACTGTTCATCAGTAATAATGCAGGCATACAGAGTGAAAACATACTCCACACAAAGCAACACAAGCATTGGGTCTGAATGTTTTACTACCATAATCAAAGAGAAGAAAGAGTACAACATACATGAGTCCAAGACATTAGCTAATGGGAAATCAATGAGCTGGCTGTCAGGTATTGATATCTCTCAGCGAACGCAAAATACAAATGACAGCAAAATCACTCTTCCTCTCCTGAAAGCTTTTTTTTTATTTCAAGATGACAACAGTGGTCAAGTGGTCAAGTACATTCTTTTCTCTCTAGGGACACAAAAACTCAATACGCCTGCACACTAGCGGCCCATTTTATCATACAGCTCCACTTTAATAATGGCTTTGCCTGTTGTAGACATTGTGGCTATTAAATCAACATATGCTGCTTTATATTCAAGCCCACACCCGTTTGCCTCGGAGTGGGCAAAATTGCTGAGATCATTCCCGTCATACATCTGGTCGTACAGATGTTTGTCACAGGCCCGGGAATGCTCGACCACACCCACAGCCAGCCGGTTCTTGTAAATGTTGTGGTCAAAAGGCACGGAGAACATGACGGCCATACGCTCGGAACAAACCCGGTTCTGCATGTGGAACAAATCGTAGGTTAGCAGGCCGACCGCACCGGTGGCGGTGTTGTCATCCTTTGTGAAGGAGCAAACTTCTGTCTTTTGGGTTCGAACTGTGAGCTGGGGTGGGTGGTAAGAAAAGCCTCTTGCCATATATACCCTATAAATAAGAACAAATAACAAATTAGTATTTAGGACATTTCTCCAACGAAGCTTTAAAAAAAGAAAACACTTAGCAAAGTTTCCTAAAGCTTGGTGATGCTCTGTCAGAGAATTGGTGCTGTCCGAAGCAAAACAGCGTACACTGATGGATGGAATATGACTGGAAGTGTACTACTATGGACTTCTAAGCAAAAGTGACTCCACCTGCATGTAATGCGCAACAAGGGAGTATACATCAGTGCATGATAGATCGGTGGATGTTCTCAGCAATGTAATGTCACATGTGAAAATCACCCATCCAAACTATGGCCTGTCATGACAAACCTAGACAAATGCAGCAACATGACACACATGGCAAAAGACTTAATATGCATTCTGGTCCTGTTTTTTTAATTTATGTGATTCACTTGTTTCACATTACCAGTGTTTTACAAAAGTATTGACAGCTTTTTATATTTCATGATTGCAAATTTAGACCAACACAAAGTAGCACAAAATTACAAGGCAAAAGGAAAAGGATACATGGTATTTACAGTTTTTACAAATAAAAATCTAAAAGTGCTGTGTGCAGGTTTATTATATGACAACAGGATGTCCCATTAACTGTTGGCCACTTGCCATGTATGGGACACAGTATTCTTATGCAGAATCGTGCTCTGGTCTAATGAGAGCAAAACTGAACTTTCTGGTCTGAATCTGCAAACCTTACCATGTTACATGGTAGTGGAAGCATCATGCTGTGGGGGTATTTTTTTTTTCTACAGGGACAGGGAATCTAATAAATGTTAATAAGTGTTTATATTGTAATACGTGCAGTTAATAGGAGGATGGATGGAGCTAAAAATACTGTTAGAGGTTGCAAAACAATTGAGACTTGTATGAATAATATGAATATATTCATAATACAAGCTGTGCATAAAGGAAAGATGATCCATCATTTATCTATAAACAAGATAGTATATAAACACTTAGAATCAAAGCATATTCATGCATTAGAAGACTCCAATCAAATCCAGAATTAAATACTATTGAGATCTGTGGTGTTGTTCTATACGACCCAATATGACTGAGCTTGAGCATCTTTGGAAAGAAGGTTTTGGATGTGCAAAGCTGGTAGAAACACACCCCTGAAGACCTGTAGCTGTAATTGCAGTGATAAGTGCAATAAGTATTGACCCTTTACAGATATTTTGTTGAAAATATCTTTGCGAACCATGGGTTGTTTTTCTGCCACATTACAATTACGCACTATTTCGTGTTTGTCTGTGAAATAAAGTGTCAATATAATACATTAAAGTTTGTGGTAGTAATATGACAAAATGTAAAAAAGTTTAAATAGTTTTTGCAAGGTTCTGTTTTTTTGTTTTTTTCTGTCTATCTGACAGCAAATGTAAACATGCATCTTGAAGCAAATGGGAAATTAAAATTAAAATTAAATTACATGGCGTTTTCAAATGCTCATCACATTGCCATAAATCCACCGTCAAACATCACTGTGCTACAAGGTAAATAGAAATGCTCTGTGTCTCACCCATTGGGATTTGATCTCAAATATATGTAAGCTTGCTAATGCAGCTGCATACTTACTTGGGATTAATGAGACAGTAGCTACCACTGACATTGGTTATCTCTATGGTGCAGTTTCTGTTGGTGCTAAGTGTGGCAAACACAGCCTCTGCGGTTTCCAGTATCTTGACTGCAAGAGAATTATAAGTGAAAGCTCAGGGAGGTAGATCTTCCAACAGATGCAAGGATTGTCATTTACCAAACTCTGTGAAGCAAAACAAGTTTGTGCTTTCTCTTCATTTACACAAAGAACATAACCAGTATTCATGTCGATGGCCAGATGAGAAGAAACAAAGGTTTAAAAGTGAGCTACATCTTTGTTTTTATATTGTCAGCTATAGCAGCTCGCTGGAGAGAACTACTGTAAGGAAAAGTAGATGTGGTAACATCACAAAAACACTTGGAAGAGAAAACATAGTACTGATGAATCCTTTTCAATGCAATAAATCTATCATAACAAAGTGATATTTTCTTGTTAGGGTGATTATTATATTTACCTTTTAGAGTTTCACACCAGTGTTGTGCCAGACAGCAGCGTCAAGTTCTTTTCCTCAGGTCCTGGAGAGAGTGTCTCTTGTGTGATTACACCTCCACAGAACATGTTCAAACACAGGTGTGTCCACACCATTAGTTACTGGAAAATTCTAAAATCTAATCTAAAATAGACGTTTTGGCACATGGTATTGGATAATTGCTGCGAAGAAATCATCAAGGATTTTAATTAGGTGCAGATAAAAACATATGAATTAATTAATTACACAACACTGCTTGATTATCATCAACTCATACATAAGAGAATTTGATAACAAGAAAAAGATTTTTCTCAGATTAAACATTCATTTTTTGTTCTTTAAACTTTTAATTATCTATATCTCATGGTCTAATTGATTACCTTGTACATTTGTTAAATGAACCACTGCATTACTAGCATGTGAAATACTTCAAGTTCTATCTTGCTTCAAAATAAATTACATTTTTAAAGGCCTTGCTCAACTGGTTATTTTGCTGCAGGTGTAGGCAAGCAACAGATTCTAGTGGGAGCCTCCTAAAATCACTCACACATTTCAACACACCGTCTACATCTAAGTCTTAAATGCTTACTCTGCTCCCACAGGATTAGGGAGTCGAGGAAGAGGCGCTCCCTTTTTCCCCATCGCTTACAAAAACAAGACTTTATGTAACAAGGAACTGTACAGTATCTACAGTATCTCTGAATGCTTCCCGATTAAGAATGTTTTGCATTATGAGCCTTTCACCAGCACAGGTAATATCATGCCAGCTGTTCGGTTATGTTTATGAACACTTAAACTCCAAAGCTTGAAGTCACCAGATGGCACCAAACATGCATCTGCAAGAATACATTTGCACTATGCTGAGTTTTTCAGGTAAAGTCTGTGGATAAAATCTCTAGCGATCCTCTTAGAGAAATGTCAAATGTTACAAATAGCATATCCCTGATATTCATTCATATCTAACATAGGTATTAACAGTAGTGCCACTATGTGTCAGAGTATAATATTTTTACCCATTTCCCTGGATTTTACCTTTTATTGGAAGAGATTAATCCCAGTATAAAAAATGCAATCTCAGTGGTATTAGCTTAAATTGGAATCTGCCTCATTGAATCTCAAATGTGCAAAAGGACCTTTATACAGAGCAATGACTTCCTTAGTTTGACCTATCTTCTGCTGCCACCCTCAGGCCAAATCTTAAGTATTTCAGATAAATCATTTGCCAAATCCCTCTAATAATGGTCAGAATGATTCTATAAGCACATAATCACATGTGATGAGTATTATGTCCCTTCATCTGCACTTACAGGGGTTAACAGTGATCATCCTGTTTTGTGCATGACCGGCCTTTTAAGAGCTTATCTAAGGCCAGATTACATCCTTATTGAGCAGGTGTGCTAAATTTAATCACACTCAGGTTATCTTTTTGAGAATAGTTAGTAAGAGGTAATTAAGAGGGTGACACTCGCAATCAGCGTGATGCAGAGAGTTTCACAGTGTTATGACAAAGATAAATGTATGCTGATAACCATATTTAATCACAGTGGCTGCAGCACAAGTAAATCAACCTCGTGCCACTCGTGGCGCAGCTTTTAGTCCATTAGACACCTTTTCTGACAGCATTATGTTTTATGTGCGTCCATTGTTTTTAATTTCACTGAAACTGTTAATAATTAGATAGAATATTTTCAAAGAATGCAGCTAAATCCCTTTTTCATTTATCTCTAACCTGAAGTAAATGCATTAACTTTAAATCCATTACATCCATCAGTGTTTAATTACCCCTTTGTCTTTTCAGTCTTGGTTGAATTGTAATGTTGTGTGCTGCCATTGCTGATGACCTGGGTGTTCTGAAAATAGCGGACCCATTAAATAAAACCTTACAAAATAGATAAAATAAAACAGCCCTTTAATTTACATAGTTTTGTTTGCTTTGTGTGATGTTTATGCAGAAAAGTTATAATGATGAAATCAGGACAACACATTTCCTGGAGGGATTTAACTTTTAATTGTTCCATTCCAATTGTATGAGGTTGGAAGAACAGGATTCTGGAAGTCCACAGTCAACACAGCCAACTACCAGGACATTTTCGAGCACTTAATGCTTCCTTCTGCTGCTGCTGATTTATTTATTTTTTTCCAGCAAGACTTGGCACCTGCCAAAGGTACCAAATGTTGGTTCAGTGACCTTGGCATTACTACGTTTGATTAGCAACCAAACTATGGAGTATTGTTAAGAGGAAGATGAGAGACACCAGATGCAGATAACCTAAAGGTTGTTATCAAAGCTCAACATTTCCACAGGCTGATCACCTCCATGCTATGATGCATTGATGCAGTAAATCATTCAAAAGGAGGCCAAGCCAAGTATTAGGTGCACAGAAATTAATGTACTTTTCAGAAGCCTAACATTTCTGTTCAAAATATCATTTGTACTGATCTTATGTAATATTAAAATTTTCAAGGAATCTGGTGTTTTCATTATCTGTATGTAAGACACAATCACCAAAATGACAAGAAATAAAGGCTTGCAATATTTCACTATGTTTAATGAATCTATAATATGAATAAATAAGAGTTTCACTTTCTGAAATCAGTGACACAATATATAGAACACAATATTCTACTTTTTTAGATGTACCTGTAGATGCCTCATTTTCTAAAAATGAAATTACTGAAGAAAGATCAGATGTAAGTAATTGTAAAACATTGCAGGGATGTGCTAACTAGTCGCCTGAAGGTCAAGTGTGGAACAACGAGTCTGAAGAACATGAGAACTTCTGAACACCAAAATAAAGCTGAAGATCTGTTGTTTTGGCCATGATCTTTAAACTAAACCATCCATCCATCCATCCATCCATCCATCCATCCATCCATCCATCCATCCATCCATCCATCCATCCATCCATCCAGGGGAGAGGCAGGGGAACACATTGGACAGGTTGCCAGTCCATCGCAGGGCAACACAGAGACACACAGGACAAACAACCATGCACACACCTATTCCCATCTAAGGACAATTGAGAGAGACCTATTAACCTAATAATCATGTTTTTTGACTGTGAGAAAAAGCTGGAGTACCCGGAGAGAAGCCACACATGCACAGGGAGAACATGCAAACTCCATGCAGAAAGACCCAGGCTAGGGAGTCGAAACCAGGACCTTCTTGCTGCAAGGCAAGAATGCTATCAACTAAAGTAATTAATGAAAAATGTTAACACAAATAATTTTGGTAGCATTTAATGTTGTGTCTGGATATATTAAACTGGCTATCTAACCTGGTTTGAGTTGTTAATATTCAAATCAAATGAAATAGACAGAAGTTTGATAAACTAATTTTCTCAGAAATAGAAAATAATCTTCCTCTGCTAATATTAGTGATAAATATACTTTTTTACACATTTTTTGTTAAAAGAAGTAAAACATGTTGATTTGAAAATACCACAGACGTATCTTCTATTCCTGCCCTTTTTGCACAAATCTATAAAAAATCATTTGTAACATATATCAAAAAAGGATTTTCAATTCACTGAAAATATTAAAATTATTTTTAGTTCTCAATAAATTTGACTCTCAAAGGTAAATGTAATCAAATGTTTTATTTTTACATGCCATACTGTGAAAGTAGCCTTGAGAGAATTTCCATTGTCAGACATACAGATTTGCTTGGCATCTATTGCTTAATGTCTGGTTCCTTTATGACCTCTTCCCAGAATCACTCTTTCATTTCCAAATGTGATGTCAACCCTGTGGAGCTCTGGGATTGAGAACTGGCCACTTAGAGGTGTGAGAACAAAAATCATTGTAAATTGCTCTTCTGTGGTTGGCTTTTGACAGATGTGCCAGACTGGTTTTAAGTTGATATGAAATCATTGCCATAAACTGCATCATGTAGCCTAATGGCACTCGCTATTTTTTAAATCCTGGAGGTGCTGCTGATTTACCACATATTTTTTAAACTTTAACACAAATAATCTTGTCCTCATGTCGAAATAAAAAGAAAAACACCAAACACAACACAGTTTTGCTTCAGTTAAACACTAATCTCATTCATATCCCCCCCTTTCCTGCTCAGCAATGAAGCCACCTCTTTGCAGCACTAATGATGCATAACATCAGTGACATTTCTGTCTCCAGAGAGAGCAATTTGGTTCTGTCTTAATCTCTTTATCTCTGCAGATAAACTTGATGATAACTGGGAGTTTAATGCAGACCTTATTGCTGCATTTAAGAGCAATTATATCAAACAGTGTTCACCCAAACCTTCAATTTTACATAGTTCACTTATGAAATATTAAAACAAATGTTTCCTGACTCCTCTCATCTAACCAGATGTCTTTTCTTTATTTCAATTGTGACCCATGTTTCTTTCAAGGAAAGGATGTCATAATGCTCTGTTTCTAATATAACACAGATACAAAAGTCCAGTTCCTATTCATCAATTTAAACAGCAAACCGGTCCAGATGAAAAGGTCAAATGATAATAATACTCATAGTACTCAGGGATAAGAATTTGTAATGCTGTGTGATGCAGTTGATAGTAATAGTCTTGCCAAGATAACGAGCTCTTAATTGAAAAATTGTTTTTCCAATAAGTATCTTTGAAGATAAATGCATGGATGATAACATATTGGTACTTTGTTTCAAGGCTCTCTTTGCAGCACAAGTAGAACAGAGTATAGCACAATAATTTGACTTAAATATAACAACTATATAATGACACTGCACAAAGCTTGAAGGATTTTGTCCTTAAACCAGTTTGTAGTATGTTTAGGATCATCTGTCTATTTGGAAGACACATTTACACTCAAGCTTTAATGTCCTGGCTGATGTCCTAAGATGTTGCTTCTATATGACCACACAATGTTCTTTCTCGTGGGGCCGTTTATCTCGTGAAATGCACCGGTTTCTTTTGCAGGAAAGCACTCCCACAACATGATTCTGCCACCACTGCAGTACACTGTTAGGCTGGTGTGTGCAAGCCTCCCCCGTTATTCTCTGATCTTAATATTTATCTTGATTCATTATGGTCAAACACTTCAATTTTAGTTTTATCAGACCACAGGACATGTCTCCAAAATTCAGTTCTTTGTCTCTGTGTGGATGTCCTAACCGTAACTTTTTTTCCATTGCGTTTAGATCAATTCTTCCTCTCTGAGTGGTCTTTCAATTCATGTTAATACAGGACTTATTTTGTTTATGCTCACTTACCAGCTTCAGCCAATATCTTCACAAGCTTAGCTTTTGTTCTGGGATTGGTAAGCATTAATCTCTGGGACAGAGAACCTGTCTCCTTACCAGAAGCAGTGGTGGATATGGCATTGATGGAAAAGAAAAAGGATACGAATTGTAGATTAGATTAAAGAATAATACAGGAATATATAAACAATTACTATCATTATGTCCAGATTTACACAGACGCATCAAAAACAGATGAAAAAATAGGAGTAGCATTTGTAATACCAGAATTTAAAATAAAAGGAGGAAAAAGAATTACAGATGGATTATCGATATATTCAGGAGAATTATTAGCCATATTGTTAGCAGTGCAGTGGGTGGAGGATATAAAACCATTAAAAACAATAATTTGTTCAGACTCAAGTTCAGCATTATTAAGTTTAAAACATAATCATTCAGAGGGTAGACCAGACATTTTTTTGGAAATAAAACATACTTTATTTAGAATACAAAGGATGGGATTAATATTAGTGTTTTTATGGGTACCAGCACATGTAGGAGTGGGAGGAAATGAGATGGCGGACAGGATAGCAAAGAAGGAAACACAAAATAACATTAGCTTTATAATTAATATTAGTAGGTCAGAGGCAAGAAATATAATTAAACAGAGAATCAGGAAAGAGTGGCAAAAAAGGTGGGATGAAGAGAGGAAAGGAAGATGGTTTTACAGAACCAACAAGGTAGTAGGAGAAGTAAGAACTGGAAGAAGGAGCAGAAAAGAGGAAAGATTAATTACAAGATTAAGAATAGGACATACAGGACTTAATTCTACATTGTTCAAGATAAAGAAACATAATACAGGAAAATGTGATCATTGTGGAGAGGAGGAAACAATAGAACATGTAATATTGAAGTGTCAGAAATATGAACAAGAAAGTACAATTTTAAGGAAAGAATTTGTAGGTATTAAAGAAACTTTTATTTTGATAGATACTTTGCAAAGAAGTTTAAGTAGCAAACATATTCAAATTATAATTAGATTTTTCAAGAAATCTAAATTAATAAATATAATTTGATTGTTGTAATAGTAAATAAGATTTAAAACCATGAAGAACAACACTCCATACCAGTCGGTGGCGGTAATGCACATCATAACGTTATTTGCCAACTGCCAAAAATAATACAAGAAGAAGAAGAAGAAGAACCTGTCTCCTTCCTGAATACTATGAAGATTTCTGTTGTTTTTTATACCCAAAAGATCTTTTGATATGGGACATTTCAAACAGACCTCTCATAAGTTCCTACCAGCATAGTGGGCATTTTGTACCTGCACTGACAGACACTGTTAATAGACATGGACCTGTACATTTTGTCTCTGTCTGCCTGTGTTTGTATGGCTATATGTTAAAACTTTACAGTCTACAATTAACAACAAAAACACAGTTATTTTAGCAGCACCTTAATGTATGATTTTACAGGTTTTTTAGTTTTTTTAGTTTGCAAGCTGAGTGGCATGTCTGTTCATGTTCGACTCGCAGCCTGAGCACAGACTAATAGCAAACATTGTTATAGCTGTGTTGTGTTTTGTAAAAAAAACAACTATTCTACACAAAAGGTACTTAAAAACAAATACTTAATGTAGCAGGTGTTTTCTTCTCAAATTTCTCCCTATAAATCAATATCAAAATAAGTAAATGTTATATATAGAATTATTATTTAGCTCATAAACCATATGTTGTTTTTGTCTGTATCAGTTTCAATGAAGCTTTTATGTAAAAAAAAGAATTTGATAATTTTACACATTTTTGTTTTTCATTTTTTTGTGTAAATATTGAAATGAATGATTTGAAACTATGAAGTTGGGGTATTTTTAATCAAAGTGGTCATTCGGACGCATATCTAGTCAACACAAAATGGTAAGCTTTATGGGATGAAATGGCAGTCACCTGGGTATGAAATGGGTGTAGATAGGGGAAATAAGTATTTCATTTACTTTATGGTTGTGCATCTTAGTAGTTGTCCTGCTTACTTGCACTGCTTTACTTGCACAATGATCACCTGCACTGTTGTATTGCTCTTGCATCTTATACTGCTCTATATTTACTCTCACTCACTTAAAACTGTGCACTTATATTTATATTATATTGTAGATATGTTTGTACTGTTTAATTTGTATTGTATTGCACCGACTACGCCAAAACAAATTCCTTGTATGTCCAAAAACGTACTTGGCAATAAAGCTTTTCTGATTCTGATTCTGATTCTGAAACAATCATAAACAGCTTCTGAAGCCACATATTCACTATCTGGAACAGTCAATGGAGGGTCCCACTTGCACTTCCAGCTGTGTGAATAAAATGTATTTGACCATAAAATATTAGTTAGGTAGTCTTGCCTTCATGCAGAGATCATTTTCAAGTTTTCATTTGTATAATATTTAGCACGGAAGATGTATTATATCATTAACATAATATTTATACAGTGCAAAATAAAATCATTATGGTGAACTACTGCATACAATGTTTTTACAGAAATGAAATACAAAGCAGATACAGTGCATCATTATCCTCTCTTTAATTCAGTTTTTCACCTCTTTCATAATAAAAGGTCAAATTATTTGGTGATTAATGTGTTATAAATATAACAGAGCACTTTTTCCTATAAAAGCGATTTCCTGTAAACCACTTCAATCTAAAGCATAATCATAATAAAAATAGAATCCAAGAGAGCAGGTTCTGAATGTCGGATAAAATTAGTCAAACTAGTTCAGGGGTTTGTAATTTAAAACCTGCTCAGTTTCTCAAAAGCAGAAATATAAATATCCAAAAAATCAGTTTTAGTTACAAATCCAATCATGGAATCAAAATATCCCTATTTTATCTCATATTATTCACTGCTTAAACTCTTACAATTCAATCAGCCTTGAGAAGGGGATACTCTGATTAATCTCTTCAGTCATCAAAATGGTCTTGAAAGGTAAAGGTTCTCAAACGTAGGGTAATGGGTGAGAAGTAGAAGGGGATTATGCAAACTTTGCAGTGATTAATTTTGGTCTGAGACGTATCTGCATGGATGGTAGCCTGGAGACGAGCATATTGATTGATTGCTGCACAGGACGCGAGGTTCCGCACATTTACTTTTTGATGAATCGGCTGTCAGGGCCTCAAACAACCAAATATGGCTGTGTAAATGAATGTTTAAGGGATTATGGTATAAGTGTAAATAGTACGCATCTATTAAGGAGGATTACATTTGGTGCCACTTTGAGAAGAGGAGAGAACTAAGGTGACAAGCCAACAGAATATCCCATTGCAAAGAAGATGCAAGAAAAAAACCATCGTTTTAATCTGCATGTATAATGTTTTAGCATTCTAATAGGAAAGTCCTGGGCATTAATCTGTCTGTGTGTGCAAGTGTCTGTGGATGCATGAGGCTGTGTGCTTATGTAGGCCTGTGTGTGCGCTTTTAAGAGGCTGCAGATGAGGGCTTTAAGTTGACAGAGCATGCCAACGCATCCGCCCGCTCAAATTACCGTGCGACAAAACGCATCCAGGGTGCTGTACTGGAGGTGAGAGTGGGAATAAACGCCTGCTTCATAGATGATTTGTGCTCAGCGCGGATTAAATCCCCCTCCTTAGAAAAATCAATAGCCTTGTGTGGAATAGGAATACATTTGTGTCACCTTTTGGGGACAAGAAAGTGAAAACACACTGCAGAAGCAAGTTGAAACAATGCACATCAAAATGACTAAAACGCACCAACACTTAAACCAGTGAGGGCCTCAATCCAGGGAGCTGCCAGAAATTAAGGATTTTCTCTATTTGTTTATTTTTTCTGTACAGCATCCCCCAAAGCTCAGCCTGTTTTAAATATGTTCTTTTATTCCAAAATACAAATTTTGTAATCTTTCATTGAATTTGAAGCATTTGATCACTCACAATACAAATGTATTCACAACATTCATTTCTCATTGTTCATTTTAAGCACTTCCATCTAGCGCTGCCATTCAAAACCCTATGTTTGACCCTCAGCACCCTATTTTTCCTTGATTTGTAATTATTTGAAAACCAACACTTACTCGTTTAAATTCACATGTGGATATAAATACAAGCAGCTAATGGCTGCAACTTTAATGAGCACCACAAAAAAAAAATCTAATTCCAGTGCTAGAAGAAATTCTTAAGGGGAAAACACAAAATGTGTGTTGACTCTCAAGAATATGTAGAAAGAATGAAATGAAACAGATTCTTTGGTTCTCATCGCTTGCTTGTTTTGCTTCATATCTGTTGCTTAACTTTATGTAAAAAAAATTTTTCTGCCAGTTTCTGATTTCAGAAAAGCGTCTTGACTTTTGTCCTTTGTGGTCATGATACCTTTCAAAGATGTACTGGGAAAATACCTGCATCATGCAAACATGCTGTATTGCACAGTTTGCTACTAATTTCCATATCCCCAAACAGAGCATCCTTATCCTTGCATTGACTAAATGATAAACACCAAGGCCTCTGTTTGCCACTGATCCTCTGAACAGAAGACAGACAGAAGATCAATGAGCTTCTCATCCTCTATCCCATCTGCCATTTGCTTTTCTGCTTTTTCAGTTTCCCAATTTTCCCCTCATCCCTTCTCTTTCCCTGAACCGTTGTCTTGCCATTGCATTCTCTTGCCGCTGTCATTCAGTTTTTCTAAGGCTTGATCCTCTGCGTTTCAATCACACTCCACAACCTGTTCTGGCCCTGATGCCCAGCCCTTCCCAGCTCCATCCCGCTTTATGGAAAATATAATCCCATTGATCCAAAACCCGATGGGAAACGTTGATCTGTAAACAGAGAAATGCTCAATAAGAACTGTCTGGTCCTCCGGAAAGGAGATGGAGGATTGGTTAGGTGTTATGGTGGGTAGTTTAGGGTGGGTAGGTGGTGTGCTGAAGAAAATGAAGGTGGTGGGGGTCTTGCTATTGTGTGGCTTAGCATCTTTTTTCAGATTTATTGTGTTGTTTTTGCAGACCTCCTTCATTGCCCCCTCACCTGCTGCTCTGGGCCTAACCTTACTGCAGCATCGAACTATTTTCTACCCTAGCAATTAAAATTTCTGAGTGAACATATGAAAGGTGTGACATTTTCATTTTGACTGACAGTAAATTTAGAGTGTCAGGATAAAGAGATGCACCCAACCATGAATATGGATTTTTTCCCCCCTGCTTTTTCACAATTTCCACAGAACCTGCTCTTTTTGCATCATTGTAACGCTGAGAGGTCAAGCGATAATATATGCAAACCAAACTCATTCAAAATCATTTGCTGACAGTTTAAAATCGAGCAAATACATGTGTGTCCCTTCCTTTGTGTGCTCATGATGCTATTTTACTTTTATTACTTTTTTTTTTGTTTTGAACCTTTTATAACGTGAGTGAGTGTAACTGACCTTATCAAAACTTCTGATTCAAGAATGTCATAAAAAGAGAACCTGTGGTAAAGACAGATTTTTCTTTTAGAATTTCATTTGTGCTAGCTTATAAATGAAAGATGCAATATCAGAAGTATTTCTGGCTTCAGTGAAGAGACATCGGGGTGTTGTTTTAATTCTCCTCTGCATACAAGGACAGGATTTAACCCTTCTGTTAATGTGAATTTCGGGATAGCCCAGGAGATCCTAGGCACATCTGGGGTATAGTTGGTTCTAATGGATTTTTGTGGTCAGGCTATTGATCTGTCTTTTCAGGGTTTTTAAAACTAGGAAATAAAATTAAGAGTATGGGTAAAAAGAGATATACATGAATAACCATAAGCTGTTTAAGAACTATATCCTTCCGTTGAAGTTCAAAGGTTTTGCCATGTAAATATTAAGAATCTTTTGACAGTAAACAAAACAGCATTTTTGTCTCTCTCTCTTGCAAAAGAGCAGACATCTTAAATCCATCAGTCCGTGCATCTGTCCATGCACTTTAGGATCAGGTTGCGACAGTAGCAGTTTCAGAATTGACACTCTCCAGCTAAATCTTGCGATGTACACTTCAGATCATAAAATAAACAGTTTTACTTAAAAAAGGAAAATAAGTACACACATACTGTCTGTGAAACTCCTGAAGTTTGCAGATGACACCATTGTTAGTAGTATGATTCAGGACAACCACGAGTCTGCATACAGACAGCAGGTTGACTGGCTGGTCCACTGGTGTGGTCAGAATCACCTGGAGCTCATCACCCTCAAGACTGTGGAGATTACATTGGCCTACTCCCTCTACTCACCATCCTCAACAGCACAATGTCTCCTGTGGATTACTTCTGGTTCCAAAGAACCACCCTTTCTCAGGTCCTGAAGTGGTCATCACACATTGATACTGTTCAGAAGAAGGCCCAGCAGAGACTGTCCTCTCTGCTGCAACTCAGGAAGCACAACCTTCCACAGGAACTGCTAGTCATCTTCTACACTACCATTATTCAGTCTGTATTGTTTTCGTCCATCACTGTGTGGTTTGGCTCATCCACAAAACAGGACATGTCCAGACTGCAATGAGCAATTAGGTCTGCAGAGAGGGTCATCAGGGCTAACCTTCCTTCGATCCAGCACTTGTAAAGAACTAGTCAGGAAAAAGAGCACCTAATATATCTGCAGACTCCACACATCCTGGACACAAACTTTTTAGAATTTACCTTCAGGTTGGGGCTACAGGCTGTCTCTCTGAAGAACACTTAACAGTCATAGTGCCCAGATCGATTGATACCATACACATTTAGACCAATTCAGCCATGACCTTATCTATTGTAAAAAAAGAAAAAAAAATGTATTTATAAACACCGGTCAAACGTTTTACATTCACTTTCTCACTTAATGGGTCTCTTTAGCATTCGACACTGTTGATCACTCGATTTTATACCTGAAGAACTGGGTCGGCCTTTCTGGAACAACACTCGATTGGAATAAATCCTACTTGAAGGACAGGGACCTTTTTTGATCAGTAGGTAACTTCATATCAAAGATCACAAAAGCACATGTGGCGTTCCCCAAGGGTTCATCTTATGGCCTCTCCTATTCAATATCTACATACTCTCCCTAACTCAAATTATTATAAACAACAACATAAGTTATTATAACTATGAAGACGACACACAGTTATACATTATGGTGTCACCAGGTGACTATGAACCCATTTAAGTGCTTGGTTAATGCTTAGAAGAAATCAATGCATGGATGTGCCAAAATCTTCTTCAACTGAATCAAAACAAAACTGAAGTAATAATTTTTGGACCAAAGGAAGAGCGTTTAAAAGTTAGCACACAGCTTCAGTTAATAGAACTGGAAAACACTAACCAGACTCGAAATCTTGGTGTAGTGATGGACTCATACCTGAACCTTCAGAGGCACATAATGACAGTAAAAAGGTCGGCCTTCTATCACCTAGAGAACAACAGGATTAGAGGACTAATGTCTCAGCAGGACCTTGAAAAACAAATTCATTTCAGTTCAGTTCATTCAGTTTTAATGAGGACTGCTGCCCCCGTCGTCACTAGAACTAAGAAAGTGGAGCACACCACTCCAGTTTTAAAGTCCTTACAGTGGCTCCCCGTATCTCAAAGAATAGACTTTATAATACTTAGTGTATAAATCACTGAATGGCTTAGTACCAAAATACATTACAGACTTGTTTTCAGTGTATCAACCACCCAGACCTCAGGTGTTCTGGCTCAAATCTACTCTGCATACCCAGAACCAGAACCAAACATGGAAAAGCAGCCTTTAGTTCTTATGCTCCACTGATCTGGAATAAACTCCCAGAAAACCGTAAAAGCGCTGAAACCTTAAGATGCTTTAAATCAAGATTGAAAACTTATTTTTTTAGAGTGGCCTTTGACTGTGCGATCATTATCATTAACATTATTAGTTAAGTTTTCAGTCTAACTTTCCTTTCATGTTCTTATCAGTAATTTTATCATTAATTTTTTATTTGATCTTATTTATTTTTATAATCATCTTTTTAATTATTCATTTTTTATTCTCTTTAATTATTTAATTACCTTTATACCACTGCAATGTACTTTTCCTATTATGTTTCTTTTTCTTGTTTTCATGTACAGCACTTTGAATTGTCTTGTTACTGAAATGTTCTATATAAATAAACTTTGCTTGCCTTGCTTTGCCATTATCTTCCTGACTATTTAAATTGTAGATTCTCACCAAAGGCAACAAAACTATGAATGAACACACGTGGAATTAGCAAACAAAAAGTGTGAAATAACTATAAACATTTTTATATTTTAAATTCTTCAAACTAGCCAACCTTTTTCTTTGATGACTGCTTTACCCTCTTAGCATTGTCTCCCTGAGCTTCATGAGGTGGTCACCTGAAATGAGTCTTGAAGAGTCTTGAAAGAACTTCCCAGAGGTTTATTGAGAGACGGCCAAAAGTTAATATTTCAGTCATCACAGCAAAGGATGGCTACTTTAAGGAATCTAAAATACAAAACATATTTAAAGTACTTAAAGTATTTAAAGACAATTTTTTGTTGGCTACATAATTGCATATGTGTTCACTCACAGTTTTGATGCCTTCAGTGAGAATCTACATACATTGTAAATTGTCATAAACATAAAGAAAACCATTACATTTCCATTTATATATATTTAAACGCTCACCGGCCACTTTATTAGGTACACCCTGCTAGTACCGGGTTGGACCTCCTTTTGCCTTCAGAACCGCCTTAATCCTTCGTGGCATAGATTCCACAATGTACTGGAAACATTGCTCAGAGAGTTTTTGTCGGCTGCACATCCATGATGTGAATGTCCCGTTCCACCACATCCCAAAGGTGCTCTATTGGATTGAGATCTGGTTACTGTGGAGGCCATTTGAATACAGTGAACTCATTGTCATGTTCAAGACACCAGTCTGAGATGATTCATGCTTTATGACATGGCGCGTTATCCTGCTGGAAGTAACCATCAGAAGATGGGTACACTGTGGTCATAAAGGGATGGACATGGTCGGCAACAATACTCAGATAGGCTGTGGCGTTGACACGATGCTCAATTGATACTAAGGGGCCTAAAGTTTGCCAAGAAAATATCCCCCACACCATTACACCACCACCGGCCTGAACTGTTGATACAAGGCAGGATGGATCCATGCTTTTATGTTGTTGACGCCAAATTCTGACCCTACCATCCGAATGTCGCAGCAGAAATCGAGACTCATCAGACCAGACAACGTTTTTCCAATCTTCTATTGTCCAATTTTGGTGAGCCTGTGCAAATTGTAGCCTCAGTGTCCTGTTCTTAGCTGACAGGAGTGGCTCCCAGTTGTGGTCTCCTACTGCTGTAGCCCATCTGCCTCAAGGGTTTGACGTGTTGTGCGTTCAGAGATGCTCTTCTGCATGCCTTGGTTGTAACAAGTGGGTATTTGAGTTACTGTTTCCTTTCTATCAGCTCGAAACAGTCTGGCCATTCTCCTCTGACCTCTAGCATCAACAAGGCATTTGCGCCCACAGAACTGTCGCTCACTGGATATTTTTTCTTTTCGGACCATTCTTTGTAAACCCTAGACATGGTAGGGCATGAAAATCACAGTAGATCAGCAGTTTCTGAAATACGCAGACCAGCCCGTCTGGCACCAACAACATTGCCACGTTCAAAGTCACTTAAATCACCTTTCTTCCCCATTCTGATGCTCGGTTTTGAACTGCAGCAGATCGTCTTGACCATGTCCACATGCCTAAATGCATTGAATTGCTGCCATGTGACTGGCTGATTAGAGATTTGTGTTAACGAGCAGTAGGACAGGTGTACATCATAAAGTGGCCGGTGAGTGTATATTAAATTTCTTAATTGACAGCAAAACTGAACCAAAGTCAGGTACTGGTAAGAAAGAAACCAGGAGCGACAGGTTCATCTTTTTCATGTTATGTCATACCTGCTTGTGTTTTTGTTATATTACCTGGTCTAGTCCTTTGTTTTCTGTCTCCCTGCACCCCAAGCCCACACCTGTTCTGTGTTTTCCCCTGATTGTCTTGTCACATTTGTCATTGGTTCCCCCTGCTGTTCAGGTTTTGTAATTAAGCCCATTTGTTTCATTTATTCCACCTCTGGTTCCTTATGTTATGGTAAATGGACTGAACTTATATTGTGCTTTTCCAGTCATACAGACTGCTCAAAGCACCTTACACTAGCACCACATTCACCCAATCACACTCACACATTCGTAAACCGATCAGTAGGCAACTTGAGGTTAAGTGCCTTGCCCAGCAGAACATTGACATATGGCAGGAGGAAGCTGGAATTGAACCCACAACCTTCTGATTGTAAGACAACTACTCTTCCTACTGAGCCACAGTCACCTACTGTGCTGTGTTATGTTATGTTATGTTAAGTTAAGTTATTCAATTCAATTCAATTCAATTCAAAAATACTTTATTAATCCCAAAGGGACATTAAATGTTGATGTACACTAGCTCAAATTATGAAAGTTTCCTCAAAGATGTAGATGCTGATGGCTGTGGGCAGGAAGGATCTCCTGTAGCGCTCCCTCTTACAGCAGATCTGAAGAAGCCTCTGACTGAAGACACTCTGTTGTTGTAGGACAGTCTCATGAAGAGGATGCTCAGGGTTCTCCATAATGTTCTTCATTTTATGAAGAATCCGTCTTTCCACAATGATCTCCAGAGGTTCCAGAAGAGTCCCCAGAACAGAGCCAGCCTTTTTTATCAGCTTGTTGAGCTTTTTTAAGTCCCTGGCTCTGATGCTGCTTCCCCAGCAGATGATGGCAGAAGAGATCACACTCTCCACAACAGACTTATAGAAGATATGCAGCATCTTGCTGCAAACACCAAAGGACCTAAGCTTCATCAAGAAGTACAGTCTGCTCTGTCCCTTCTTGTAGATGGCTTCACAGTTGCATCTCCACTCTAGTCTGTTGTCCAGGTGAACACCGAGGTATTTATACTCCTCCACCACGTCCACTTCTTCTCCCATGATAGAAATAGTTTTTGACTTATTCCTGTTTCTCTTAAAATCTACAATCATCTCCTTTGTTTTAGTCACGTTCAACATGAGATGATTGTTTCCACACCATGCCACAAAGCAGTCCACCACCTTCCTGTACTCAGCTTCTTGTCCATCTCTGATCCACCCCACGACTGCAGAATCGTCTGAGTATTTCTGCAGATGACAGTAGTCTGTCTTGTACTGGAAGTCTGAGGTGTACAGAGTGAAAAGGAATGGTGTGAGTACAGTCCCCTGTGGTGCTCCTGCGCTGCTGACTACCTGGTTAGACTCACAACCCTTCAGTCTCACAAACTGGTCTGTTTGTCAGGTAGTCTTTGATCCAGGAGATTGTTGAGGCCTCCACCTGAGTCTTCTGGAGTTTCTGACAAAGCAAATCAAGTTGGATTGTACTAAATGCACTGGAGAAATCAAAGAACATGATCCTCACAGTGCTACTTGCTTTGTCCAGATGACAGTGGGTTTGTTGAAGCAGGTGTATGATGGCATCTTCAACTCCAACTCCACAGCGATAAGCAAACTGAAGGGGGTCCTGATGGTTTACTGTTTGCTTACTCAGGTGGGCCAACAGGAGTCTCTCTAGGAGCTTCCTGATGTGAGATGTCAGGGCAACAGGTCTATATTCATTGAGAACTGATGGGTGAGTTTTCTTTGGTACCGGAACAAGACAGGAGGTCTTCCACAACACCGGAACCTTCTTCTGGGCCAGGCTAAGGTTGAAGAGGTGCTGCAGAATCCCACAGAGCTGCTCTGCACAGGCCTTCAGGACTCTAGGGCTGACATGATCTGGACCTGCAGCCTTATTCCTATTCAGTCTCTCCAGTTGTCTCTTCACCTGACTTCTAGAGACACACAGGTGGAAGGGGGAAGCAAAGGAAGTATCAGCATCTTCTGATATGGTTGAAAGCAAACATGTAGAAGCAGAAGGGTCTAGGGCTGAGGTGGAAGATAAAAAATGTGAGGTGTTACTGGACAGCTGTGGGTCCTGTGGGTCAAAGGAAGGTGGAATGTCTGTTTGGCTGTGAGCAGGAGAGGAGGATGTGAAGCTTGTTTCTGAACTGAACCTATTGAAGAATGTGTTCAGTTCATTGGCTCTGTCCAGACTTCCATCAGTCTGATCATCCTTCTGCTTGAAGCCTGTGATCTTCTTCATCCCTGTCCATACATCTCTGATATTGTTTTGCTGGAGCTTGCTCTCCATCTTCTTCTTGTACACCTCCTTGCTGTCTCTTATCTTGACTTTAAGTTGCTGAAGGCTCTTTTTTTCTTGTTAAGCAGGTCCTTCAGGTCACTGGTGATCCAAGGTTTGTTATTGGGGAAGCATCGCACAGTTCTGGTGGGGATGATGTTATCCACACATAAGTTTATATAGTCGGTTTCACACTCAGTCATGGCATTGATGTCCTCTCCATGTGGCTGGCACAGTGCGTCCCAGTCTGTAGCCTCAAAGCAACCTTCAGCTTCCTGTGACCATTTTCTCACAGTCCTCTTTATTACAGGTTGCCTCTGAACAAGGGGCTTATATTTCGAGCAGAGAAAGACAAGATTGTGATCTGATTTGCCTAGAGGAGGTCTTGTGGTAGAGATGTATGAGTCCTTGACATTTGCATAAAACAAATCCAATGTTTTGTTTTTTCTGGTAGAGCAGCTGACAAACTGTTGAAACATTGGAATTGTAGCAGAGAGTGAAGCATGGTTAAAATCACCAGAAATTCCCACAAAAGCATTGGGGTTTTGTGTCTGTAGCTTAGCAACAACTGAGCTGATGGCATCACATGCAGTGTCAGCAACAGCGGAAGGTGGAACGTAAACTGTTGCCAAAATAACACTGGTGAACTCTCTGGGTAAATAATATGGACGAAAACTTACTGCCAACAGTTCAATATCTGGACTGCAGAGATGACACTTCACAGTAACATGTCCTGGATTACACCATCTGTTGTTCACAAGTACTGCCAGTCCACCTCCTTTACATTTGCCGCTCCTCTTTAAATCTCTGTCTGCTCGTATGGATAAAAAGCCCGGCAGAGAGATGCTGGGGTCGGGGATATGATCCTGCAGCCATTTCTCAGTAAAACACATGATACTGCATGCCCGGTACTCTGGCTGGGTACTTTGTAGGGCTTGGAGTTCATCCAACTTGTTTCCCAACGATCTCACGTTGCCCATCAAAATTGACGGAAGAGATGGTTTGAACTTCCTCCTTCTCTCTCTTCTCTTAGCTCCTGCTCTGCATCCACGGCATCTCCTTTTCAACTCATCAGGGATTTGGGGTTGTAGCTGAAGTATTATTTCAGCTTTTGAGATATTAATCAGCTGCCCCCGGTTGTAAGAAACAACCCCGTTGCCATGGCAATGCATCATAACAAATAAAATAGAGTATTAAGTATTAAGAAAAATCCTCCAAGCTGCACAGCATCCGACACTGGAGTGGACAGTCATCCAAAAAAAAAAAAAAATCAACTGTATCCACCACAAGAGGAATAGTTCCCAAAAAAGAATAAATCAGAATCAAAAGTAACAGAGCTACTCCAACCTGCTGCCACCTTGAGCGAATCTATGATAACATATCATCCTCCTGGAAGATATGTTATCTGTATGTGCGATCTCGTGTGTTGGCTACTCTGTCTGTGTCCTGCCATGGATAATAAAGGCTCATCTTACCTGAAAACCTTGAGCTTCAGGAGTTCTTCCCCGCATATTGGTCCAACAAGAAACCAAACTATGACATATTAAGAACCATGGTCTTAGAGGAGCTGACTAACATCTCAGGTACTTCACCATAAATTCTAAATATGCTTTTTCTAGCAATCATTCTAAGAACACATTATGTTTGGACCGTATTTATAAACGGTATATGTTAAAATTGGTTTACTTGTTTCTTAATTCAATTCAATTCAGTTTATTTATATAGCACCAATTCACAACACATGTTGTCTCAAGGCACTTCACAACAGTAAGGTACATACATTCAAATTAATCGTAACCATTGAACAGTGCAGTCAGATTCAGTTATTTATTCAAATTGGATAAAAAGTTTTTCTATCTAAGGAAATCCAGCAGATTGCATCCAGTCAGTGACTTGCAGCATTCACTCCTCCTGGATGAGCATGTAGAGACAGTGGACAATCACTGGCGTTGACTTTGCAGCAATCCCTCATACTGAGCATGCATGTAGCGACAGTGGAGAGGAAAAACTCCCTTTTAAAAGGAAGAAACCTCCAGCAGAACCAGGCTCAGTGTGAGCGGCCATCTGCCACGACCGACTGGGGGTTTGAGAGAACAGAGCAGAGACATAAAAAGAACACAGAAGCACTGATCCAGGAGTACTTTTTATGGGAAGGAAAAGTAAATGTTAGTGTAGCTCCTTTAGTCGTTTCATCTAGAGAGAAAGAACAGATAAACTTAAACTTAAACAGAGGAGCTGCTAAAAATGCAGAAACTGCTGGCCAGTATTGCTGATCTTTGCTTTTACATTCATGAACAAAGACACAGTTGAGAGCTGAATATTCCGGGGAACCAACAGACACGTTGAGGTCAAAAGCACTATTGACTGGTAAAATAAACTGTATAGATAAAATGTCTCATCAATACCAACAGTATGTGAGCATCCATAAAAACTCCACTACCATGCCATTAATTTAAAATCGATCCAACAGGCATGAACACTGTGAAACAAATGCACAGAATGTACAGTGCTCTGCTCCAAACTCAGCTAAAAGTGAAGTTCTTTTGAGTTAACACATATTACCTGGAGCATGTTTACAAACAGTGATGCTGAGCCAGCCTGTACAGTGTGTGCTCTTGATGTAAGCATCCTTTCACTGTAGAGCTATAGATGCCTCTTTTCAATCCAGCTCTTTCTACTTTTGGCTTGCTTCTCAAAATGTCACAACAACAAACACAGAGGATGCACAGCGAGCAGCAAGTCTGCTCTGCTCTGAAATGGGGTTTTGTGGAAGTCTTTATTTTCAGTCTGGCCGGTGAGGTGTAACATTTTGATTTGCAATCAAGCAGAAAAAAAAATCTTTCTTGTTTTTCTTGAATACAGAGTAATGAGCAAAGTTTCTTTTTTTATTCTAATAAGTCAAATTAAAATGACTGATTGAACAACACAGTAATCAGATGACTATGTTCTAACCATAATGCACATCAGATAAAAAAGTGTTTGGAGATATTGAAAATGCATTCAGAAAGGTACCATTTTTTAAATCTTATTTCAAAGGAATACAAAACATGCCCCAAAATTGCTGGTAAATAGCAATTTGCTGTTTACGAAGACTGTGTTTTTGTTTGTTCTCAGGAATGAGATGACTCCGGCAAAACCTACACCACGTTCAGAAGAAATTATCACACATAAAGCATGAGACTGGAAGATTAATCAACACATTTCCTCCTGATCTGAACTCATATTAGATATTGTGTTATTGTGGTAGCTCAGCCAGCTGTAACCTGGCTTTATTGTTGTTTTATTGGGTCTCCTTTCAGAATGCTTGTTCTGCCATAAAAAAAAAGACACATTGATGTCTCTCGCATTTTTCATGGTTTTGTTACTTTTGTCCTACTTCTGTTGTGTGTAAATCTCAGAATTTAAATTGTATTACATTTGTTCTAATGGTTTTTTGCTTCTATTTTCTTTCAGCTTCTAGAGCTGATCATAGTAGTAGCAGTATATTAGTTAGGTACCAGTCAGAGGCTGAGCCTGACAAAATTAAATATTAAAATATGTATATATATATGTTATGTTCTTATACAGTTCATTTATCTGTTTATTGTTGTTAGTAGGTATCTCCATATTAGTCAATTCTTTGTATTTAGCTTAGATTTTTCCTGGGTTCTTGCATCTGTTTAACTCTATCTGTGTTAATTAGTCTCTCTCCCTCAGCCTTCCCACTTTCCTACCACAGCTGCTCCTCATTTAATCTGATTAGCTCTTCTGGTTTGCTTGTCATTTCTCCAACCCTGCCTCAGTATTTAAAGTCTTTAATTCTGTTTCCTGCTGGATTCTTCCAGGTTTGTTTTATATTTATTCCTGATATTCAACATGCTGCTCAGAAAGTCCTGTTTGCATTTTGGTCCTGCAAAACCCCATCGAATATGACAATTTATTTCTGTAAGTTTTTTTTTCTCCCTTTGTTTACTTTTGGGAGATTAATAGAATGGCAGGGCTCTCTTTAGATAATTGTACCCTCCTGTGGTAGGTTAGCAGCCGGTTCTTTAGGTTCCGTTCTGCAGGGATACTCCACTGGAATAATTGAAATCAGGGTTTGGCTTATTCTCCCAATGCTTGTGGTTTCTTCTGTGCTCTTTTAGTTTGTATTTGATAGGCTGAGATCATGTAACTAGGAATATAGACTTGGTAGTCCAAGGAAAGTAATGGCTAAACCAATTGTATTGTAAACTCTGCAAAAGGAACTGCTGTTGATGCTTTCCCACCTCAAGCATCTCCCAAGGATGGATTACCACTGCAGATTCTCAGCAACCTTTCTAAGTTTTTTTTTTTTTTTTGCCTTTAGTCCCCTGCTGGACCCCCTGCAGTTTACGGGCAATCAGGTCGGGAGATAATGCAGTCAACTTGGGACTACACTTCATCCTGCAACACCTCGATCACCCAGGGATGTAGGCCAGGTTCCTGTTTATGGACTTCAGCTTGGTCTTCAACACTATCAACCCAGACATTCTCCACCAGAAGCTCACCCAGCTCAAAGTCCTAGCCTCCATCTGTCAGTGGATCACCAGCTTCCTGAAGGACCGGCAGCAGCAGGTGAGGCTGGGGAGAATCTTCTACCGTATAAGAACCATCAGCACCGGCGCCCCCCAGGGTTGTATTCTCTCACCACTCCTCTTGTCCCTCCACATAAATGACTGCACCTCAGCGGACCTGTCTGTGAAACTCCTAAAGTTTACAGATGACACAACTGTTATTGGTCTAATCCAGGACAGTGATCAGTCTGCATACAGACAGGAGATGGATCGGTTGGTACACCGGTGTGGTCAGAACCACCTGGAACTTAACCCACTCAAGACTGTGGAGATGACGGTGGACATTCGGAGAACACCACCCCCGCACTCAAGAAGTACAACCTTCCACAGGAGCTGCTGGTCACCTTCTACGCTGCCATAATTCAGTCTGTCCTGTCTTCATCCATATCAGTGTGATTTGGCTCATCCACAAAACAGGACAGGTCCAGACTGCAACAAACCATTAGGGCTGCAGAGAGAATAATCAGGCCTGACCTTCCCTCTAGGACTTATGCAGGTCTAGGGTCAGGAAAAGGGCAGCTAAAATCTCTGCAGACCCCACACACCCTGAACACAAACTGTTTAAACTTTTACCTTCTTGTCGGCACCACAGAGACTGTTTCTTCCCCAGGCTGTTTCTCTGATGAACGTTTGACAGTCCAGAACAACTCCATGCATACCTGGACTGATTTCACACTATATTCTGTTGTAAAGTTAATTGTGTATATATGTACATTTAAAAAAATAAATAAAAATCACTTCTTTCTTGCCCACACTATTTGATAAAATTTGGAAACGTCCCTCTGCCAAATTGACTTTACTTGTTGAGTAGAAAAATTGGTTTTGCAATTGTAACAACTGCAAACATAATTAAGAAGGAAAGCTGTTTGTTTTCAAACTAACATAATTCCTGCATGTGTTTTTATTTTTTATGTTCATGTATGTTGTAATCACCACATTAGTCATTTACAAAGTGTAACTGCCAAGTCCATCCTTGTTTCAACAAGGGGACAGATGGTCTGGACAGGAAAAAAGCATATTATGAATATTAATTGGTTGATATGTGGTTTGAGCCGCATGTGTGTTTCTGATGTCTTTTCAGCCAACAAGCAGTAACAAGCAGAATGTCTCTGAGATGATGTATGGTTGAGATCATTCCAGTCTCAAGATAAACCTTATGAAGCCACTCTTTATCTTCCACAGCGGTTAACGGTCTTCTGCATCAACCGCAGATCAGTTTCTGAGTATTTCATCTGACATTGCATTAGTGCAGGCTATGAATGTTTATGCAAAACACAACAAAACAAGCATGTAGTATAGTTGTAAAAGGAGTGGCGTCACATTATTTGACAGTGTCTCAGAATGTAAAATAGGGTTAAGGGAGCATGGAACATCATTTTCACACATGGATTTGCCACTACAAAAGTCAGAGCTTAAACCGTTTGGGAATCTTTGGGATGTACAAAGGAAGGCTTTAGGTAGCAACCTGAGTCTATCACATCTTAAACAAGATTTTGGCATCGAGTAGATCAGTTTGGACTTGTAGAAATTAACTAATATGCAAAAAGACTCCTGGTGTTCTAATTCATATGCTCTTGGGTTGTGACTTTTTGTTTTACTGCATTACCAGATGGTATTATAAAACAAGTTAGATGCTTTTCCTCAAACCTTTTAGTATCTCACATCTGGGATCATAGGATGCCTACCTACGGTTTCAAGTCCAATACAGTTCTGCAGTAATTTGCCACAAATAATTTGTTTTTAAATTCTGCTTCTGTCATCTCTTTACATTATTTAAATTTAAGCATTAAATATGTGCTGGGCATCAGTTTGTAAGATAAATTAGCTTTCTTATCATCTCTAAATGATTATGCAGCTGTAGAATCCCACAGATTCAAAAAAAGCAGAAAAATCCAACATTTCCAGAAAAATTGAATGATTAAAGAGATCTTTGTGGTCCAGGCGGGTATTTAATTGACAGTCTTATTTTTTTATCAGAAATTGGGATTGAGACTGTGAATGCTGGTTACTCTTTTAGACTTATGTTTTTCTGGAAACCATAGACAAAAATAAGCCAATAATCCTTCCTTTAAGAAAGATTCATTGCCTGTCACATCCCATACAGGAGCTGCATTAGACTTCAGCCTCTACAGACAACTGGTTGCCTTGTAAGATAATAAAGGGTTCAAAGAATGTAAAGCTATCCCTATTAGGCAATCTCAAGACTTTTGCATCTAAAAAAACACCTTATACTTTTTCATTTATTTTAATTCTCTGAGTTTCTCCAGCTTCTACAAGTCCCTTTAGACCTCTGTGCTTTAACTAAAAGACTTTGATGTTGAAGGCTTTACTTAATTGTTTTGTTCACTTCAGAAAAATCATTAAGTATTTGCCCATGTGTGTGAGAGTGACTGGGAGTGTTTGCGTGCATGAGTAAGTGTGGCTGACAGACCATCCTTCTAAGAACACAGACCAGGGGAATAATCTCAGATTGATCCACAGGCTGCCAGTAGGACTCCCGCACCGTCTTGGCACATGTGCAGATGGCAGACCTTAAAATACCCGTTTCATCACAGAGGTGAGATCTTGAAAATGTGAAGCACATGCCTCCATTAGAAAACTCAAACCAACACGCTATCAGGGACTGTAAAGCAGAGGCATATTTAGAAAAAATTCATATAGGCCATAAAGCATAAGATAATATCTCTGACTGATACAGTTGATGTTATCTATTTTTTTTGAACTTCTGAGTTTCTAGTGAACTTGCTGACTTGACAGGCTATTGCTAGCTTGAATTCTCTAAAGTTTGATTTAAGAAAAATAAATAAAATAAATAATTTTATTAAATAGATAATTTTCTCTAGGGTTTACATTTAATTGAGTGCACATTAATATTACAGGATGGTGTTCCTACCACAACAATTTACCACTTTGCATCAAACGTTATATCAGGACGACCAGAGCCTCAGCCTACCATGCCATCAAAAGGACAGATGTCAGGTGCAGCAACCAATATTGTCTCTCTCTGTCACTTTCCTTTCATTGCGGATGCCCTTGAGAATTGGCAAAACTCTCCATTTGTTATGGACCACCTAGATCATTTCCACTATTTAATAAATAACATGATATATTTTTCGTGGAAATTCTTCCACCCACATTTTCCACATCACAGTAGTCATGGTGTAAGAAGAATCATATTTATAATAATTTTGTTTTGTCATTTGCATGATTTTTGTAATTGTTTGGACCTTAATTTAATTAACAAATTTAATTAACTGCTAAATTATTATTCTTATTGTCTGCAATAAAAGGACTAAACATAAGTTAAAACCATAGTGGAAAAGAAATGTTGATTAAATAAAACAGTGATGAAGCTGAATTAAGAGTAACTGACTTGAAATTATGCTTCACTAATTATCCTAGCAAAACTTAGCATCTCTGCTAAAGTAAAATGCAGTTCACATATAACATTTTCATTTATCCCAATATGTTCTTTATAATACCATGGTTAAAGAGATCTTATTAGTTTACAGTGAGCAACGAAACATACAAAATAAAGTTTGGCCATGATGAGATAATTAGAAGCACGAATAAAAAAATTATATCAGTTCCCTTCAGATATATTTGTTGTACCCTCCAGATAAAAGAGCAATGATTGTGAAATCATACAAGTATTAGACAACTAGTTTGTTCATCAATTTAGCTTTCCACTCAGAGCCTCAACAGCCTTATAGTTGGTGAATTTACAGAGATTTCTCTATTGTTTTCCCAGAAACGAAAAGAGCTGAAAAGAAAGACAAAATTATTCCTAAGTGGGAATTCAACAGTTATTCTGTCTTTTTCACAGAAGGATAAATTCCCCAGTTGAGGATAAAAACAAGTTTCTTCACTCTGTCAGGCAAATTCCTAATGTTATTTGCAAGCACTAAATGTATATAAACCTGACTTTTAATTCTCAAATGACATTCAAAGGCTTATATAAAGTCAAAACATTTTAATTTTAGAATAAATATATGTCAAGGGAGGGGCTGCACGGTGGCACATTTGGTAGCAGTGTTGCCTTGCAGCAAGAAGGTCCTGGGTTCAACTCCCAGCTGGGGGTCTTTCTGCATGGAGTTTGCATGTTCTCACCAGGCACTCTGGCTTCCTCCCACAGTCCAAAGACATTAATTGGTCTCTCTAAATTGCCCTTAGGTGTGTGCTAGGTTGTTTGTGTGTTGCCCTGTGATGGACTGGCGACCTGTCCAGGATGTACCCTGCCTACCGCCCATAGACTGCTGGAGATAGGCACCAGCTTGGACCCACTATGGAAGAAGCAGTATAGAAGATGACTGACTGACATTTCAAGAATTAGTTCAGAAATTTTGAATGATTGTAGCTTTTAGTTGATATTAGACTACAATTCAGTTTATCAGCAAATTGGAATATAATTTATAACCAAGAAAAATAGTAGATTCTTTAGAAATGTTATATAAGGTCATGTCATGAGCTATACAATCATAAGAAAACAGCTGATTTGACAGTTTTCCAGCACACAGTGATCTCCACAAAAAGATTAAGTCAAGAAAGATCATTGCTAAATGAAACTGGCTGTTCACAGAGTGCTGTATCCAAGTGAATTAATGGAAAGTTTATTAGAAGAACAAAGCATGGTGGAAAAGGTGTACAAGCAACACAGATAACTGCAGCCTAGAGAGGATTGTGAAGCAAACCCCTGTCGTGTGTTTCTGTGAGATTCAGATGGTGTGGACTGCAGCTATAGTGAGCTGCATGGTTCCCTTTGCTGACAACTTTTGATGTATTAGAAGAAAAAGAGAAAAACGTGACCTGCACCCTGTGGGACTTTGAAGAGTCCCTCAGTCTTATCAAGACCTGAAGCTCTCCTTGAGAACTTACTTTAATACATCTCTTCTGCACTTGCTTTCTTTGGGGCTGTAGCAGCAGGACTTGAAGAGCATTTTTGCGACTGCATGTGTTTAATGCTGCTTTTTAAATGTGGTGCAGAAATAAAGCAAATAGTGCATGTAAATCATGAGCATTAAATATAGAAGATATTCAGGAAATAAAGTAAATTCCATGTAATTTTTGGCAACAAGCATACGTCTTGCTTTTTCTTCTTCTGCTGGGGTTTGACTTGTTGCATTCTGTATGCGTTATGTTTCGGCACCTTATGAGTGGGATTTTTATCACTTCTGTGGGCATTGTCCATGTGTTAACAGAGCGCTGGAGTGCCCATTAGCGTCCGTTGACAGAAAAAATATCCGATCGGGGGGTGTTGCAATATCTTCTTTTTCAAATTTACAGAGATTCATCCTTTTGTGTATCTCCTATCCCCTTGTTTTTGTCCATTTTAGCCATGCAAAAAATTCAAGTTGTGTCAGTTGACAAAAGCAGTGAAATGTTTGAAAATGGTTCTATTTATTCCCTTGAACTTTTTGCAGATGCTGATGCTTGGCAGGAAATGTACTCTGCTGGGCGATCCTGATTTTATGTGGTACCCAAAACGAAACAGTCTCAGTTACAGTTTATTGTAATATGCACTAATTAAATCTCAATTAAATCTCAAGATGTAATGTAACTCTTTTAGTACATTCTTCTTTTATTCAGTTTTATTGTTCAATGATGAAAGTCATTATTTCCATCCGATAAACTACTAATATACTGCAGAATACAGATATGTGTGTATGTAAGAGCGTGCGCATATCGTTGAATTTTGTAATTATGTACACATGCCATATTTGTTTTGTTGTGCATACATGAATAAAAGATTTTCAGATAATGTCAGTTTTCTAAAGCTGAAGCAAAGAATGTGCAGCATGTGGTTTGTGATGTAAAAGGAGGTGACACAGGGCAGACTGTCAGGCAGCTGATGAGAAAGAAAAGCAGGTGATAAAAACTGAACGTTAGAGTGAAAGTGGAAGGCAGGTGGAACCACGAAGGGAAAAGATGGGCAGATAAAATTACACTTGCAGGTCTGTTAGCTTTAGTGGCCAGATTTTTGCAGTGTGATGTCCCGCAACATGCCCCAAGGGTCTGTGAGAAATAAAGAGTAAGTAAACCTCACATATCAAAGTTTCTTTTCTCACACACCTCTGTTATTGCTCCTGTGCCTCTCCTTGACAGCCCTGTGATTCATTTCCTCCTCCCTGAAAGAAGGGAAATGAATCGAAAGCTTGGATATTGTCAGGCGCTAAATGGGAAAGCGGATGCTCAGGAGACACAATGCAGTTGCAGGTAAGAGTGGCGAGTTCAGTTTAAAATGCCATTCAGTCCCATGACATAGTACACAACAGCGCCTGTCTCAAATGGCTTATGAAAAAAGCAGGATCAGTTGATTGGGTGTATAACATTCATGCATCAGCATGGTATATGTTTGAGTGGATGCTCATCTCTTCCCTGTCAATGTGCAGCATCCTGACACTTCATTATACAACCGCCCCCTGGAACAAGGGAAACTTTTCCACATTTGCATTTAATAAAGCTGAACACAGCTGACCTTATGGTTTTTCCCTTTTTTGATGAAAAATAGACTAGGAACTGGTCAAATTGGAGTCCTAAAAAGAAATTCTGCTGTGAAAGTGGGTGAAGTATAACACCATCTCCACAGGTGTTCCACCTACTTTTGCTCAGTGGTAAACTAGGAATATATGTAGAGGTATGAAGAACATGTGATATTTGTATTTGACAAGAAATAAAAAATATTCTCATTTGTATTTTTATGAAGATTTTCTATTTTAATTAAGCTGATAATTTGTATGGCTATAAATAGTTTTTACTAGTTTTCTAGTGTGGGATATCTTTATATAAAAGCCATAAGAATACACAGAGAGTCACAGTCTGTCGCATAGGAACTGTTAAACGGCATACCTGAAAAAGTGGAAATGGTATTTCCTAATGTTTGTGGCCTATGTTTGTAATGTATACCACTTTAATTATTCTAAAAGTGGTGTATTTTAATGTGCCATGACACGGAGCAAAAATTGTTCAGCAGTTAGCTGAGAGAGACAAAAAGTAAAATGTGTTGACTTCAAATTTCAGAGATCATATTACAAAAGAGCCCCTTCGGTGGTCAATGCCTCTAAGGGTCAGGGTTTGGGCAGCAAAAGGGAGACCAATAGGCTATATTACAGGTGATCATAGTGTTATGCCTGATCAGTGTTTTAAGATTTGGGGTTTCAAACAAATATACTATTCAAAAGTCACTTGCTATTTTTCAAGTGGGATTCCAAGATAGTAGCCCCACTGTTTACTGTGAAAAAGGCTTCTTGTCTGGGAATTTAAAAGGTATTTTCCACAGTGCCTTTTGTTTTAATGTTTATCATCTATGTCAATTTTAATATTTTTAATAGTTTTGGAGCAAACACACAGCAGAGCATTATCCTGAGCAGTTCCACTAGCTGTTTCAGCCATCTTTGTTTTTGAAAGTCACCTAGCCAACATTTACATATGGGCCCGTGTTTGTAGGAATTAGGCTGAAAAATGACCCCCATATAGGATTGCTGCAGATTACATAAGTGGGTATCCATGTGGGTCCTAGAATTGTTGCCAAAATCAGTAAGGGGCCTGCATACAGCTGATTGAAGCTGACACCCCACCCACATGAAAAATTATGGTAAATAGACAGAATGGTTAGTGCTTCGTTGTGCAGGTATGTGCCGTTAAAATTTTCGTTTGTATTGCTATGATTTCTGAGATATTAAAGATAATTTTTTTATTTTTTTAGGTCATCCAGAGGTCACCAACACCCCATTTTGCTCCAAATTGAACAGGAGTGGTCTGCTTTTCAGTGCTTCGTTTGTGTAGATTTGTGCCACTAAAATTTCCGTTTTTTGCCGTTATGGTTTATGAGATATTATAAGTTTAAATTGCGGCCGATGACGTCACCATCCCCCCATTTTACTCCGAATAGAACCAGAGTGGACTTCTTTTTTATTGCTTCGTTTGTCCAGGTTTGTGCTGTTAAAACTGTCGTTTCTGCTGCTTTCGTTTTTGTGATATTATGAATTATAATTTTGGCCCATGACTTCACCATCAACCCCCTTTTACTCCGAATTGAAACAGAATGGTCTGCTTTTTTAGTGCTTCGTTTGTGTAGGTTTGTGCTCGGTCTCATGTAACAAGGTGGAGCATAGAGCATATAGTGATGAGTGTTCTTTGTTTCAGGGTGTTCCACCTTCATCCACGAGAGGAGTAGGATTAGGCCCCGGTACCGTAGTTGCACTATTTTTCTGCTTTTCTATATAAAGTATTTAAAATGTATTTACAGAGTTGTAGTATTTCATTTAAATTTTTGCAAGGTAAATTGAATGTCTTTGCCTAGAATAAAAGGACCTGAGTAACCAAAGTGGAACAGTTGCACTGCGATGGAACATTGGAGCACCACTGGGCTGTTAATTGCTGGCTGTCTGTCACATTTCATTTCATCATGGCCATGATGCTCTTTACAGGAGCCTCCGATCTCTATGTAGGTACTGCTGACAGTTAGATAGACTTTGGAACACAAATGTACATGTGACCTTCGTTGACCTTCTTCCAAATCTGATCAATTATGACATGAGTCCAAGTGCCAGGTTTCAAAATTGTGTATTCCCTTTTACCAGTTGAGAAAGCTTGTTGTTGTATTCTACTTTTTAAGGAATAAATTTAAATTCAAAGAGAACCTTTCTGGAAGAAATGCAACCTGAGTTTAACTCTGTGTCAACACTACTTTCAGAATCACTTTCCTGATCACTAACTTCCAAAGATGACTAGATGCCTGTTGGCTGTTTAATTTCACAAAGGTATAGAGGGCCTTTGCAGGCATCTTGTGTTCCTGCTGCTGATTCAGATCTGTCCAGACAGTGGCAGGTGGCGTGGCTATTTTGGCATTTTGGAGTATGGCCTTTTTTGAGAGTACTGCAAAAAGGGAATTCATGTCTACCGATGGCTGTCGGGGCATATAATTAAAGAATAAAAAAGCAACAGCTATGATTAGGATTGATCAAGATTAATTCTGGTCTACATAATCGTTCTAGTGCCACAAAACATATCACTCTACAGCAATCTCTGGACACTTACAACTTATAACCTTAAAATCACAACCCAAAAACCATCTGTTCAAGGTAGCATTTTCACTTTTATTTCTTATCCATTTCTAATAGTTCTTCATTTCAGTTGTTTTGTTATGATTCTTTTATTGCTTTTAAATTTGGAAAGTGCTTGAAAGATGCCACCAAATAAAATGCATTATTATTTTTACTTTATTTATTTGAATGCATGACTACAATATCCATCCATCCATTCATCTCTCCTAATCTGGGGCAGATTGCAAGCACAGCAGACACTGGGTGAGAACTTCATTTATAATTAAAGCTGCATAAAACGCTATTTTTCATAAACCTTTATGACATTTAATAGGTCAACTATGAACAGAAATGTGATTGACAAAGTAAAAATAAAACAATGCATTACAAATTTTATTGATTAAAGTAAAAGTACATTATACACAATATACAGGGGTTGGACAATGAAACTGAAACACCTGTCATTTTAGTGTGGGAGGTTTCATGGCTAAATTGAACCAGCCTGGTAGCCAGTCTTCATTGATTGCACATTGCACCAGTAAGAGCAGAGTGTGAAGGTTCAATTAGCAGGGTAAGAGCACACTTTTGCTCAAAATATTGAAATGCACACAACATTATGGGTGACATACCAGAGTTCAAAAGAGGACAAATTGTTGGTGCACGTCTTGCTGGCACATCAGTGACCAAGACAGCAAGTCTTTGTGATGTATCAAGAGCCACGGTATCCATGGTAATGTCAGCATACCACCAAGAAGGACGAACCACATCCAACAGGATTAACTGTGGACGCAAGAGGAAGCTGTCTGAAAGGGATGTTCGGGTGCTAACCCGGATTGTATCCAAAAAACATAAAACCACGGCTTCCCAAATCACGGCAGAATTAAATGTGCACCTCAACTCTCCTCTTTCCACCAGAACTGTCTGTCGGGAGCTCCACAGGGTCAATATACACGGCCGGGCTGCTATAGCCAAACCTTTGGTCACTCATGCCAATGCCAAACATCAGTTTCAATGGTGCAAGGAGCGCAAATCTTGGGCTGTGGACAATGTGAAACATGTATTGTTCTCTGATGAGTCCACCTTTACTGTTTTCCCCACATCCGAGAGAGTTACGATGTGGAGAAGACCCAAAGAAGCGTACCACCCAGACTGTTGCATGCCCAGAGTGAAGCATGGGGGTGGATCAGTGATGGTTTGGGCTGCCATATCATAGCCTTCCCTTGGCCCAATACTTGTGCAAGATGGGCCAGGGACTACTGAACCATTCTTGAGGACCATGTGCATCCAATGGTTCAAACATTGTATCCTGAAGGCGGTGCCGTGTATCAGGATGACAATGCACCAATACACACAGCAAGACTGGTGAAAGATTGGTTTGATGAACATGAAAGTGAAGTTGAACATCTCCCATGGCCTGCACAGTCACCAGATCTAAATATTATTGAGCCACTTTGGGGTGTTTTGGAGGAGCGAGTCAGGAAACGTTTTCCTCCACCAGTATCACGTAGTGACCTGGCCACTATCCTGCAAGAAGAATGGCTTAAAATCCCTCTGACCACTGTGCAGGACTTGTATATGTCATTCCCAAGATGAATTGATGCTGTATTGGCCACAAAAGGAGGCCCTAGACCATACTAATAAATTATTGTGGTCTAAAACCAGGTGTTTCAGTTTCATTGTCCAACCCCTGTATTTCTTAACCAAACTTTATTTAACAAATTTATAAAGCATAAAGTATTTCAAAAGCATTTCAAGAACACAACAAGCTGAGCAGCATCAGATATTAGTTACAAATGTTGTAAACAGTTATATTACATTAAAACGGTCGCAGGCCATAGACGTCATCAGTTCCTGTCAAGGTAGGCTGCAGCTGGTGAAGTCTATTCCCACACAAGGTGGTGTTGTCTGGCACAGATAGGTAATCAATTCAGGTGAAATCATTTGATCTTCTGTAATTAAAACTCATATCTCATAAACAGCACAATCCTGCACAAACGAAGGACTAAAAAAGTAGACCACTCCAGTTCAATTTGGAGCAAAATGGGGTGTTGGTGACCTCTGGATGACCTAAAAAATAATCTTTAATATCTCCTAAACCATAGCAGCACAAACGAAAATTTTAACGGCACAAACGTGCACAAACGAAGCAGTAACCATTCTGTCTTTTTACCGTAATTTTTCATGTGGGTGGGGTGTCAGCTTCACTCAGCTCCTGCATACACATGTTGGCTGGCCAGTACACAAATATCGCTCTAATAAACTGAATACTAATATGTGAGCAGACGATATGACTTAATATGGAACTTATAAGATAAAAAAAAAAAAAAAAAAAACAGATAAAAATAGAGCATTTAAAAAAATTGTTTAACGGATTTTTTGAGAAAATCCAACATGTCAAACTGAACGCAGACGCTCGTCAAAGATAAATGCTTTAGTGCCTCCTGATGTTTGAAGCAGTGCATTACAACCTGTTGCTGGCCTTGCAATAGAAGGGTGTTCTTCTTGCCATACAATTTAGTATTAGCAACAATGTGTTGTATTTGAGGTATTCGAACATTACATAGGCAGGAAGGAAAATAACTGGTGAATGCCAGAATCAGAGTCAGACACTCACGTACTATTTAAAACATATATGGTGCAATATAGTTTGTGGACCATGCAAATCATCTTACACAACAATAAAGCATTTTCCCACAACTTTCAGAAATCTTTCAAGATTGTATCTTCTGAGTGCTGGAAAGATGTTATTTTCAGTTCTGAACAGTTGTTAGTTTAGGTTATTGATCTTCCTGCTTCTTGGCAGCATTCTAGTGGGGCTGAGATATTAAGAAATCATGAATGCATTGCATTAGCTAATGAGTTATTCATGAGTGTTTCTCAGCTCTTACTGATTCTTAGTTGACGGCAGCAGTTGAATGCCTCTGTGAATGACCGGTGACCTCTCCGGGATGAACCCTGCCTCCTGCCCTGACACAGCTTGAAAAGGCATCATCCCCCACCATCAGCAAAATACAGATTGTTGCGCTGTATTTATAGACATGGATGTTTTGTTGCAACTGAGTGGTGAGATTCTCATAGTTGAAGCCAGAGTAGCACCTGAAAGTGATGCACATAGCAACTGCACCACCAAGAGCATAATAGTTAACAAGTTAGTGTTGTGCATGTTATGAGGCTGTAATCTTGTTGTGAAGCTTCATCAATGCTGGAACCACTTTTCCCAATGCCTTACCTAGGACCTTCCATCTTGTCATCATTATAATAAACCACCACAAGCTCCCAACAAATGTTCATGCTTAAGTCTAGGAACTCTTACGTGCTGTCAGGTTCAATGTTGAGCCAACAGCGCCACAGAAAACCTCTCCAAGACCCTTCAAACACCTAAATCCAATGTAAAAGGGACAGTTTAACTAACTGTTTTGTCTTTTTTCAAAATCATACATTTACGGCCAGATCTATGCAATGCTCTGGTACTCTAGACGAAGCTTAATTTCTCAGTTCGACAGGTATGTTGAACATGCACCCCAAGGGAAATGGGATTGTTACTCTGACCAGTGCTTGAAGCTAGTTTTATACTTGACGCATTGAACCTAGCGAAAGGGTGTGCATGCCAACAGTGATGCATTAGTGGTTTCATCTTCATTTTTTTACTCTTATGAGTCTGAAACTTTGCAAAAAACAGAATCATGCTGATAAGAAATTTTTCAATATTACTTGCAGCCATTTTTGTTGTGTGACATCAAGCGCTGCTTTTCTCTTTCACTACATTTCCACTGGTTATATAGCATACTGCCACCTGTTTTAGGAGAATACTGTATCAATGTCAGCATCAAGAATTGCCTACAGCGCTTGCTCAGGCTTGCGTGCTGTCAGTGTAATCTTGTGGGACACCACAAAGCGTGACTATAACTGAGCCTTTTGTTTACATCTTTTATCAACAGATGAAGAGCCAAAACAAATCTTGCATAATTCGAAATGACCATTTAAACCATGTATGCTTCCTTTACTTTGTCAACAAAAAGGAGGAAAATCTTTATCTAATGCTGTGGTTGGGCTACAACTGACCACCACACAAGTAACATCGGCTTCTGAAAAACAGGTACCAGCATTGCTCAGAGCAGACGGATGACTTTAGGTTTCCAAAATAACAAGTAATGATAGGTAACAATAACATGAAATCCCAGCCTTTCCAGCCCTAATTGTATTATCAATATACAACATGACAATTAAAATTAATAACACAATTATGTACTCTGCAGATTTAAAAGCACAAGTCTGAAATGTATAGAGATGTATGCTTTGTTATAGTAATGGATGTTATGTTACTAAGATGTTTCCATACATTTATAAGCATTAAGTCGCACAGAGAAAACATTGCAATAACAAGCCAAGACAGGCATGGTCCAACATGGAGATGCCCAGAATGTGAAGCAGGGTCAGCTCTACAAGCGGTGGTTTCAGACAGGGAGAAGGATGCTGCTGGTGTTTGGCTGGTTCAGCACGTTCTGTGACCTTCTCTCCACATGCGCGCTCCCTGGGACCTCACTCGCTGCTTGTGATGGTATTGGACCTGCTGGGGCAAGCCGCTCAGCATGGCTCAGCCTGGCTCAGCCTGGGGCAGCTCCCTGCTAGTATTTGGACTCTTCCAGATGTGAGAGAGTGATTACGGTGTTTGTTGTTGTTGTTGGCTAAAAACAGCATTATTACTCTCTTGTGTTGCTTCCCCTCATTTGTGTGTTTTGTCTGTATTTGTAGACATTGTTAAAAGGAATTTCTCATAAGTGTGAATAAAGATGAATTTTGGAAGCAGAGTATTTATGTTATGTAATCTGTAGTGCAGCAATGATTTGTGAGTGAAACTAATGTACAGTTTTCAAGTGTGGCAAACCGGACTTATTTTTGCTTTGTTCATTCAACAAATAGGCGTTTCCATGGTGTCAGGATCCGGTGCGACAAGGGCCATCAGCACCTGGCTATAATTGGTGTGTTTCCACTGCAAGGTCTCACAAGGCGAGTCTGTCCAGCTGCCATATATGAAACCGTGTGAGAGGAACTTATTTCCTCAAAAATAAAACAGTCATCTATTTTTTTTTTTTTTTCTTTTAGGAAAGTGTAGTCAATGACTTTTTTTTAAACAAAAAAACAAAAACAAAGATTTGGTTCATTTTCTTTTTACATTTTTTTGTCATGAGGTGTGGAAATAACAGAAATTCAAATGCATAATTTATTGATCGATTTAATTTCGTCCCTCATTTTTGCTCGTCGTCATCTTCCGCTTTATCCGGGACCGGGTCGCGGGGTCAGCAGACTCAGCAGAGACACCCAGACGTTCCTCTCTCCAGACACCTCCTCCAGCTCCTACGGGGGGAGCCCAAGGCGTTCCCAGGACAGTTGATCCGGTATAGATGCCCGAGCCACCTCAACTGGCTCTTCTCGATGTGGAGGAGCAGCGGCTCTACTCCGAGCCCATCCCGGATGGCCGAGCTCCTCACCCTATCTCTAAGGGAGTGCCCGGCCACCCTACGGAGGAAGCTCATTTCAGTCGCTTGTATCCAGGATCTCGTTCTTTCGGTCATGACCCAAAGTTCATGGCCATAGGTGAGGGTAGGAACGTAGACCGACCGGTAAATCGAGAGCTTCGCTTTTCGGCTCAGCTCTCTCTTCACCACAACAGACCGGCACAGCGCCCCATTAATGCGCCAGCAGCACTGATCCGTCTGTCGATCTCCCGCTCCATTCTTCCCTCACTCGTGAACAAGACCCTGAGATACTTAAACTCCTCCACTTGAGGCAGGAACTCCCCTCCAACCTGAAGAGGACAACCCACCCTTTTCCGGTCGAGAACCATGGCCTCGGACTTGGAGGAGCTGATCCTCATTCCAGCCGCTTCACACGCGGCTGCGAACTGCCCAGCGCATGCTGTAGGTCTAGCCATTTTTTCTTTTGCTAAAATTAAATGGGACCCTTTTCTTCCAGTTGTGTTGAAGCAGGGCTTCTGAAAATGGTTTTCTTCTAAAGCAGGTCTCATCCTCAGAGAACCCCTGTGTTCAAAGGTAGTTGTTCAATTGCGTAACCTACAATTTAAATATGACTCGGTTACCAGATCCTGCTGCATCTTCATGGGCATCTTGGCTGGATTTCTTGTCAGTTTTTAAGCTATGATAGGCTGCTGTATCAGCCTACCATAATGATGTATTCATTTTTGCAAATGCATGCTCAAATTAATGTTAATTTAAAATGTGTAAATATTTCACAGTTTGCAAATGTTGATGTATTTCCTTTTTTTTTTTTTTTTAAGACTATTTTAATAGGTGAGAAAAATGTGTTTATAGATGTGAGATAAATAACAATAATTAGCAGTTAATGTTATCCCAGAAGTCTCGGTCCTGCTGGGGTATGCTGCTCAGCATGGCTAAGCCTGGGGAGGTTCCCTGCCAGTGAGTCAGTGGCTGCTCAGAAAGCTGCACCACACATACACCACACAGTACCTACTCCTAATTTTAAAACACTGTGATATTCAAAGATACCATGTACGTTTTTTTGGCTACTTTGTATATATCTACAATAGCTAGACCATGTTAGTAAGTAATTTTTTCATCTTTCTGGTACACTAAGGTATAACATGAAAATGTCATGAAAATGTGTCTTTTTCATAATGCTAGCACTAAGTGAATATCTAAATCCATTAAATCTGATCTCATGAAATAAAAAAGCTTAAGAAATAGTATGGGTTGGCTGTTACTGGGATTTAGTGCAAGCTTTGTGCCAGATCTTAGTCGTTCCAGACTATCCACAAGACTACCTTCACCTATAAAGATCAAGTCTCCCAACCTGTAATTCAATCTCCTTTGAGTGACAGCTGTTGGTACTTTTTTTTTTTTACTTTTGAGAAACAAACCCAGATCATCCAGATGATAACCAAAACTTAAAAAATGAGCCTCAGAATCTCTTTGGGGAAAATTTACATGCCTCAATAAGCGGTTTGCTTATTAGAGATTCCCACTTATGAAAACAAACAAACAAACCCAGATCTGCTTAACAAAACATTGTGCATGAACTATGATTAGCAAGCTGGCCACATAAAAATAAGCAGTGGCAGTGAAAAATTGTCACAGTGAACGTTAAACACAAGTGATTTCTAACAGTTTATGTTAATATTATTTTAATTGTTACTGAAAATCGATTTGATATTTCAGGTGATATTAAGGTTAACCAGAATAAATGGACAGTTTTATGTAATCTAACTGTATCGCTGGAGAGTGTGATTGAGAATAAATAAGCTTTTCAATATTCATTTTTGATGAAGAAATGTGCTATATGTTTTAAAAGTTTATTTATAATTCAGCTAGCATTATAATTTCTGATTCCAGGTACAACCGACAAGGAATAAACTTCCAAATGTAGAATCTTAGTAAAGAAGTTAAAAGTTTGAAAAAGCTTGTTTTAGGCATTTGCATAGAAATACTTGAATATTTTTTTCAAATTAAGACAAATATAAAATTAAAAAAGGCTTTATTTTTGGGGCTGCACAGTAGTGCAGTTGGTAGCACTGTTCCCTTGCAGCAAGAAGGTCCTGGGTTCAAATCCTGGCATGGGGTCTTTCTGCATGGAGTTTGCATGTTCTCCCCATGCATGCGTGGCTTCCTCCCACAGTCCAAAGACATGCCTGTTAGGTTAATTGGTAACTCTAAATTGCCCTTAGGTGTATGAATGAGTGTGTGCGTGGTTGTTTGTGTGTTGCCCTGCGATAGACTGGCAACCTGTCCAGGGTGTACCCCGCCTCTCGCCCATATACTACTGGAGATAGGCACCAGCTCCCCTGCAACCCACTATGGAATAAGTGGTAGAAAATGACTGACTGGCTTTATATTTGCTCTGATATTAAGCAAGATGTTTTTTTTTTTTTTGTGGGTATTTTCATATTTTATATTAGGGACAAAGGAGCAGACGGGCCAGTTTATCTTTTTACTGGAGCTAAAAACTCAGCCACCGTGGCTTGGAGGTACAATAACAACATTCTTTGCAGTCAGTTTATGTCCAGTTTCAATAACTCCTATCTTTCTATCTTTCATAAATATCCATCCAGGGATTAACATACTTCTTTTGGTATTCCCTCTTTCCTTTTGTTTGTATAGGACAATTCTTGAGAAGATGGGCCAACAGGGGGAGGTCACCCCCTTGCAGGCCAAAACAAAGTGGGACAATTAAAAAAAAAAAAAAAAAAAAAGGATGTTCAGAACTTTTCACACAAATAAACAAATATTTCTAAAAGTCTTATTTGTTTCTCTGTTTAGTCAACTCTTTTTTTCTTCCTTCTAACTTTAGGATTGCAAGTATCCAGGGTCAGGAGAAGGAGTCAGTGAAAAGCCCACTGCTGCTATTGGCCCTGGTTTGTCCTTATGGATGAGGTGTTGGGACAGAGGTCTTCCACAACACCTCCTGTCCTAATTGCCTCCATCCCTGAGGACACTCCAGGGCCAAGCGGAGCGGTGGGCAACCAGATGGAGAAGGAAGACAGTGAGCCAGCAGGAAGGGATCAGAAAAGAAAGAGGGACAGAGATGATGGATTTGATCAGGGATGACATGAGGGTACAGAGAGAAGCATAGGAGAAGAGGGCACAGAGAATGGACAGACTGTTTTCCATCTTAGAAAGAATGGCACCAAAATAAGGTGCTAGAAAAGAAATAATATTAAGTTTTGTTCAGATTTTTCTTAAAGTTTTAAGGTGTTCGAATAAATTTCAAAATTGTTTTTGTCACTAATGTTATTTACATTTGATCTAACAATACATCAACTTCATTTAAAGTTATAAACAGAATTTATCATGGAAATTACAAACAGCACTTTAAACAGAATGGGGGAAGAAAAGAACATTCAAACAGATCAAAATTACAAGAAACAAAAGGCATAAAATAAAACTATGTACAAGTATTTACAATGGCGACAGCAGGATCAACCTGAGTGACCGGTTCCAGGAACACCTCTTCAACAGAACAAAGAGGCAGATGTCTTTCTGAACAGAAAGTCTCTGGCGGTGTGGCTAAATATTTCACAAGGTCAGAGACAAGGATGGGATGCTGCAACTGAGACCTTTGGTTTGTCTTTTCTGGATGGTGAGCAAAGCATCACACAGGTGGTCTGCAGATGTTTATAATGCCTCTTTCCACTGTCCATGTCATCGTCCATCAAGTGGGTTTAAAGGGCTGGCTGAATTGACGGCTGCCACATCACTAAGATGTAATTGGAAATATGCAGAATTAGAGGATTTTGCTCACAAAATATTACAATTAGTTATACCCCTCAAAAATTAATCACATCTATAATATACTTGCCTGCACACAATAGTCATGTTCTGGTGGTACCTCCTCCAGAGCAGACACCTCAGCTGAAAGCTGGTCCTTCCAGAGAGCCTCACCCTCATCCTCTTCTACAGCCTCCTCTGGGTCATCCTCTGGGGCCATGACATCCCCAGCACCAAGGCAGATGTTGTGGAGGATGGCGCATGCTGTTATGACCTCAAAACAATTTAAAAGAGGGTGCATATATGTGTATATATTATGTATAATCTATATATAAAATGGATCTAGGTCAAAACTTACGTGAGGTACAAAGGTGTGGTGCACCTCCAGCGCATTCAGGAAGATGGCCCTGAATCTGGTTTTCATCATTCCAAAAACACGCTCTTTTTGGAATGATGGCTGTTAAAGCGCTGGGCTCCTACACCTTGTCTTGTCCTCTTCTAGGGAGTGATGAGGGGGAGTGGATATTGGAGGCATGGGTACCCTCCATCAGCAAGGATAAAATGCCCTGGAGGAGGATAAACTGACTGTCTGTACAGTGGGCTGTGGCGGAGCACCCTAGAGTCATGCACTGACCCAGGCCAGCCCACATACGTGTCAATAAAATGGCTCCAATGGTCAGAAACTGCTTGCAGGATTATGGAAGGGAAGAGTTTCCTGTTCCTGTAGCACTGACCATCAGGGCTGCTTGGACACCTGATGCGGATATGGCAGCCGTCAATTGAACCCACAGCTTTAAGAAAAGCTCTGTGGCATGCCAACCCTGCAAACCCACGGGACACTGCCTCCAAGTCCTCAGGGGTCTTTGGAAGGTAGATGACTTGGTGACAAACGGCCGCCAGCTTCTCTGTAACTCTGTGGATGATGCGATGGACAGTAGAGCGAGGCATCCCAAACACTCTGCAGACCACTCTGTAGGATGTTCCACTTGCCAGCCAGAAAAGAAAAACCAAGGTCTCAAAAGTAGCACCCCATCCATGTCGCCGATCCTGGTGCAAAAGACTAAGCTGCACTGCCAGAGACTCCCTGCTCAGCCGAAAATAAGGCCTGGTGTCCTCCTGGTTGAAGAAGTGTTTCAGGACTGTTACACTCAGATTGATCCTGCAGTAAAGGGGTCTGGTCTAGAAAAGGGAAGAATGGAGATGGAAAAACACATTATTTTTAAGGCATGCTTCTGGATATTTAAATGATCAAAGCAAGCAGATACAAATACACCGAAAACACTGCATTATTATATAATTATCTAAGACCAGCCAGAGGGGGTCAATATAAAATATGTCGACATACATTAGCCATAAAGTTGCTGTCTATTTGTTTATTGGCTAGAAGCTTTAAGTTAAATCAAACCTCTTTTTTACCTGAACATGATTGTCTCTCAGCCGGAGATAAAATAAAGGAGATGTCAGCGACGACGATAAAACTGCTGAAGTTCCTCAAAAATAAAAAAATAAAACTACCAGATAAAAAATAAAACTACCAGAAGTTTGGCTCCATTCTGCTTTAACTGCTTTTTCTCCTCACAGCAATGGTTGCTAGGCGACAGCTGTTACGCTGAGGTGAGGACGGGAACAGCTGGTAAAGGCTAGACCGTCCCAATCCGCAGCTGCTCACTTCTGGCCTCCGTAGTTTTAGCCAGCGCCATAGAAAGACCCTTTCTCTTTCTATGGCGCTGGTTTTAGCGGTCGACGAAGGACCCAGCCCATGTAGACCTCCTTTGAAGGATGCAGCCCCTGAGGCTAACTTCCGGGTCAGCCTCGGTGTTGGTACATTCCCTTTCCGGTGATTTTGTCAAATGTAAATTTATTTCAGTATTTGTAAAAAAGTGTTTTGCATCTTGTTAAATTGTTTTCTGAAATGTAAATTTGTTTCAGTACTTGTAAAAATTTTTCACATCTGGTTAAATTGTTTTCTGAAATGTTAATTTGTCTTTAGGTTTGTAAAAGTGTTTTAGATTTTGTAATGTTGGTTTGCACCCCCTGGCCACCGTATTTAACACATAAAGTGCAAAACATGAAGAAAACAAAAAATGAAGAAATATCGGAAATAATGTGTGAAATCACAAGGTTTGAATGTAATGCAAATATATGTTAACTAATAAACATATTCTTGAGTCAGACTGACCTTGGATTTAAAAAGCCATCATGCCAGGATGATGAATTAAACATTGCATGCAAGCCATTCTCAATCAGTGCCCATTCAAACTTTAAGAATGACTAATTAGTCACATGGTACTGTCTTCCCTTTTGATCAGGTGACATACTGAATACATATGAAGCAAAAACTGTGATTAGTGGCTATGAACAAAGTGGAGGGACCGTTATGTCGGCATACTCCCAGCATGTCGCCATAGCAAACAATGCATCTTAATATTTCACCTAGTGATTTTCTGCTTCTTCCTCGAAAGCCAATCACCTGTCAGTCTCTGTGTAACACACATGGGAATAAGGGACATGAAAAAAAAGTTATTCTGTTTCAAACGGCATGCATGGGAGTGAGGAGCCTTTGAAGAAGAAAGATAAAGATCAGCGCATTCTGGTGTCACTGAATCAGAAGTCGAGTAGCCCCCTGTAGACAAGCCATATGGCCCAGGAAGACTTTCTTGGTTGTATATGTGTGTCGGCATGCACCAAGCTGTACCTCTGCTGATTTCTCATTATCGAGGAATAAATAGAACAAGGCAACAAAACAGTGGCCCTGTTGTGTCATTCCCATTCTGACTTCGGTGTGAGACAGATGGTGAAACTAAATGGCAAGATTTAAATAGTTGGGTAACTGGGCAGTGGCACTGAGAACAACAAACAATAAGCTGTGATTAAGAGAGGACAGTACTCTGCATATTTTCACCACACTATGTGAAATTCACCACAATTTTTCCATGTTGTTTCCATGTTCCATGTTTGTTACCTGTTTTGTCCTTTGTAGCCCAGAGCCACTTTTAGCCGAAAACAGTAATTTCACTCTCTTGGATTAGTGCTTGTGCGAGCTCAGTGTGTGTCAGTGGCAATGGCGTAGGAGGTTGCAGTGGAGTCACAAGCAGCAGCAGATGCCAAGTTTCCTCCTAGATGGCTGACGAGAGGGTAGGCAAGGCAGACAAGATGTGAAAAAACTGAGGCAGAGAGGTGACCTGTAAATATAGCACAGCAGCTCTAAAGCTTCGGTTTCTATTAAATAGCCATGCATTTCCCAGCACCTGGCTTTATTGCACCGTTGCTTCGGGACTGGGAGCCCAGGAGGCTCTTCAACATTATTAGCAGCTCACAATACAAAATCCCATGACAGATTTTCGTCTACCTTCCAGACCAGACTGAGATATACTGAGAGAGATGAGGAGGAGGAATGAGTGGAGGTTGGTGGCGGTTTGAAGGTGGAACGATGGCAGTTGTCAGTCTTTGTTTTTCCAAGTCACGGATGCAAACAGACAGAGACGGATACATAAACTGCAAAGCTTTCATCTTTCTCATCGTCACATCAAGTTAATTCAGTGACACACACCAGATGGACGGTCACCAGAGGTGGCATGTGCCTCACTAAGTCATGAGGCCAGACCAAGTGCCGCTGCCCTCCTCTGCCATTCCTTTAGAAGGTGAAGCCCTCTCAGTCAGTCTCCCTGAGGTCTTGGCCTGGTTGTACTGCTGTGAAGCTGGACTCCTAGATGCTAAACCTACAATGCGTAAACATTTGCAAAATACCCCAGACCAAACATCTGGTTTTGGGTTTTGGATGATATGTAAATCTTTCACTTAAAAAACATTGTTACAGGAGTTAAACATGCTTATGAGTAGAAATATTAAGTTCATCTTGCATAACAGTTTTGCATCTTAATTTGCTGAGAAATGTTTAACATTCATGCAGATTATGTTTAGAGTGCAAAGCAAAACACATTCTGATACTTATGTTATACTATAACCAGTTCAAAAAAGAAAAATTCGCCCATGTGATCTGATCAAACAGATAAGCTTCTGTAACCAGACTGCTGAAGAACCTAAAGCTGGTTCTGATAGAAATGTGTAAGAACTCATGCTGTTTTGCAGTTTGTTTCATGTGAAACTGCATAACAGACAATTCAAGGGCAGAACATAGTTGGGCGTACTGTTAGCAGTGCAGACTCCAGTCGGACTGTCTGCAGCTTCATTGTCAAGCGTACCAATTTCCTATATTTTTGGTGACAAATTTCTACATTTCCCACACTTTCTGCGGTGGCGTCATCGGATGGGGAGGCAGGACTAATATGCTATGTAGCTTTGGAAAAACAAAAAGAAAAGAAGATAGTGTTAAAGGCCATTAAATCACACAAGGGACGAAGAAGAGGAATCCACCAGTCAGTGCGAGGCAGAGAGTTGCTGTGATGCTGTGCGTACTCATGCCTGGCTGCTTGGAGCAGTGTGTCACCAAATAGTTCGATACGGATACTTTTTTCCCGGCGAGCAGTTTATTTTGTGGCACTCCATATGTAAATTGAGCTTTGCACAGACATAGTGGATGTCTGCTTTGAGTCCGTGCTGAGTCTGTGTATACGTCTGTGAAGTCAAGTACGCTCAACTATGTTTTGCCCTTCAGGGAGCCCATGACTGTGCCCTGTCCATCCCAAAATGCACTAGATGGGCACTTGCTAGTGCTTTTTGTTCCAATATCCAGTTCTGATCAATAGAAGGAGGCAGTCTGGTATAATTAATCATGTTTTCTTTTACATAATTTAAAAGCCTGTGTTTGCATCACTTGCCTGGGGAAAACAGACAAGCAACGCCTGTCCCTTTCCCCAGCAAGGGGAATGTTAGGCTTTGTGCAATATTCAGTTGCAAATCCTTGATTCTTGCCATGGATGGTACTTTGACACATGTCGCCTACGCAAACATAGTTGCTTACCATAAACAACCTTTCATAGAAACAATATTCCCTGGTGGCTGTGATCTCTTTCAGCAGAATAATGGAACCAGCAAGCAAGCAAAAAATGGTTCAGGAAATGTTTAAGGATCACAGCAACGAGTTTAAGAGGTTGACTTTCCCTTCAAATTCCCTAGATCTCAATCAAATCAAGTATCTGTGGGATGTGCTTAACAAACCAGTCAGATCCACGGAGGCTAGACCTCGCAACTTGGTTTAAAGGATAAAGGAACAACTTGGTGCCAGATACCACAGGGCACCATCGAGGATCTAGTGCAGTCCATGCGTCACCACTTTAGTGCTGTTTTGGGGGAAGAAAAACAACACCTTTGGGCAGGTGATCATAGTCATATGTCTGATTGGAGTATTGACTCAAGATTTGTATTTCTAATGGAATTTGACAACAGAAACTAAGTTGGCTTTGTGAATGAGGGTAAAACCTTTTGGTAACTTATTGCAACCACACGATTACACCATATATAGGTGAAATTATAAAAGCAACAAAATTAGGCCTTTAACATGCAAATTTGTTACCCAACGATAAAAATGAACTTAACAAAAGTTGGCCGAGGACAATGCTACCAATGCACAAACTATAATTCAAACCAACGTGGTCACAGAAATATGGATATGTTCCTCAAACATTCAATATTTGATTTGAAATTCTACAACTAGACACTGAATTACAACTTCTCATCCTTTGAAAAGAAATGTAACATATACAAATCGAGAAACATAAAGACAAGACATCATGCTTTTCTTTCAGTGGCATCCAGTCTGATTTGCATGCCATAGGGGGGTGTAGTTTTTGTGTCCAATTCAGGGTGGCAAGAGGACAAGAATCTGCAGCTGGTAAAACTTATGATAGAGAAAGTCGACACAAACCTTTAAGAGGTGCAGTTTATTACTCAACTGAGAGACTTCAAGTGACAGCAGCAACAGGGAATGCTAAAACAATAGATTATGAAGTGTAACGACCAACAAATAGTAAATCATAGTTGCTTCAAAGGCTGTACTATTACTAATTCTTTACTATACGGAACCCCCAAAAATTCAGTAAAAAGCCTTAATTTTGTTCAAAATGCTTCAATGAGAGAAAAATATTAGAGATCTGTTCCTTAAGTTTCCTCCTGAGCATCTTGGCCTCAGACTGCTTGTCTACTGGTGGTTCAAAGAGTTTTTAAAAGTAGAATGGGGACAGAATGTTTAGCTATCAGGCTCCTCTCTCATAAAACCAGTTACGAGTTTTTGTCCTTGAAGCAGACATCCTTTTTTCTTTAAAGACTAGGCTTAAAACTTTCCTTTTTGATCAAACTTATCATTTGAGTAGCTTAGGTTATCTTTAAAGTTATGCTGCTATAGACTTGAGCTGCTGGAGGACATGCTGCCATCTTTTCCTCACTGTTTGTTTCTCCTACTACTTTCTAATTATGCATTGGCTTCAGTGTTGTCCACCAATCTCTCTGTTTTTTCTCTCCATGGAATATACCTATGGCCCTGTGCTTTGCTTAGCTGCCACTTTCCTGGAGGTGTCCAGTAGGTAAATTATTGCTGCCAATAATTTAATGATTTTCACTGGCTGGTGTGGCATTTACCATTTAGAAGCAGGGAAGAAAAACAGTCGTCCAAACCCTAACCTCCAAAAACATGATTTGGGCCAAATCAGTGACAATGAATTTTGGAGGTAAAGAAAGAATTGGGTTGTGTTTTGAGGTTTGCTCAACATGGGTTTGATTTCAGTGTTCATTACTGGGTAATATATCTAAGCAATATACCTAAATGCCTAAATGCATTATTTAATTCAGGTAACTGAATTAAATAATGCTGCAGCTGAAGAAAAGGTTAATGAAAGCTCATTTAATGCCACATGGCTCAAGACGCTTTGGGCCATTTTGTATTCAGCTTATGGTGATCCACTGTAAATTGTCCTCCGGAGACATTATAAATACCTCATTTTATACAGCCCAAATGTGAGGGATAAATGCTTAAAGTTTACACCCTCAGTGTTGCACAGCTGTAGTGCTGAAAATAGAAACTTCCACTGCCAGTACTGCCACAGCTCCAAAGCAGTACTGTTAAATAATACTAATTTCGGTCCAGTAAGGCATCAAAAGTTCAGATGTGTTTGCTGAATTAAAGCTCACCTGACATGTCAAAGCAACCCTCATCCAACAATCACCTTGTCAAAGCTGTGATCTCCTTTTCCTTCCCCCAAGCAGCAGGAGCAGCAGCAGCAGCAGGGTGCTGGTGACACATATGGCCAATTATAAGTGGAAGTTGAGAGGATGATGTGAGCTGAAAGCTTGTTCACACGTGGTGGGTGTCCAGATGACCAGGGGATTCATGGAGGAGGTTTGTGTGAGAGAAGAACTCCTCTGCTGATGAGCTCTTCTCTCCTCCCCTCCCCTCTAAGGATCTGTGGTATATCAAAGCTTACTTTTTAGCAGATCAATACTGCCCCTTATTTCCCTTTATTACTCCACAGCCAGAATGAGGGTTAGCAGAAGGATGCAATATTCAGTTCATAAATCATGCAGTAAAAAAATGTCAGGGGGGTAATTGTGGTTTTCTAACACACTTTGAAAGAAGGCGGATTTTATTAGTGGGTTAACATCACCGGGCGACCCTCATTTCTCCTCATTATGGGCTCATGGAGGCATCAACAAATTCTAAGTGCTACAATACTTCTCAGTGAAGCCTGTCCTCCTTTTGCAAATACATCTGTTAAACAAGAAGCTGAAAATGAATGGCACTAAACATGATTTACTCCTAGAGGATATTTGTTTATTTGTCAGGCTTGACAAGGTTGTCACGGTCAAACTCATTGTCAGAGTCATTTTATGCTTAATCATTAATTTGCTTTATGAATTGCTTTCCTTTAGGGGGTAGTTTTCCAAACAAATAAAAAAATAAAAATAATCCTTTCTATCTGTGAATACAAAGCACAAATAAATGGAATGGTTGCCTTATTAAAGTGCTTTACAGAACTGTTTTCTGTAACTATTTTGCTCCTCTCTGTCCAATGAATTTGAATTGGCCAATAATTTCCCACCATACCCCAGAGTTGCAGCGTTTTTGTCGCATCTTTTAGTGATTAAATGGATCGATTTCTGTTCTCTCTATAGGTGATTAATCCCACAGGGTTAGAGAGATTACAGAGAAGGAGCCGCAGAGAAGCCTTCTAAATGGATTCACACAGTGAGCCTTCCATTCATGGGGGCTAATGATATTGGACTACAGGACTGTGGTTTCAGACAAAAGAGAAGGAATTCTCACTAGAAGCAAAAAGCTGTTGGAAAAAAAGGAAAGGGTTTATGATGAGAACAATCTGGGGGCAATGAGTCAAGGATGACCTTGAATTGTGTCTTCTCTGACTGACCCTCATAAAGTTCATTAAGATGATGCTGGGAAAGACCCAATTGCAGAGTAGAGACCTGTTAAAATGCATGTGTTCTGTGGGTCTGAACATGAAGAAATTAGGGTGTGGAATTCACTGTGTTCTTCTGGGTAGGGCTTAGGTATGTTGATTTTACTTTGACTACACTATCACGTTTTATAAATTTCTGCTAGTAAGGACAAATTCTCAGACTGGCTCAAAATAATCACACATTTGTTGAGTAGATAAATAAGTTGGTACAGATGTCAGTTTCTTTTCAGTTTTAAGCTTCCAGCATGTTGAAGTGAGTGAATGTCAATGCAGAGGGCATTGACATGGCATGAGAATAAAAATGCTCTTATTGGGTCATTGCAGTCACATTTGAGTCCCAGTTAAATTGAATTTTTAGTAGTAGCGCATACCTGCGTATAAATGACATGAAACAACTGCAGTGCTCATGAGGTGGAAATTTTAGATATATCTTAAATATTTTAGTGTTGTTATTGGCTGCATTGAGAACTGTATACTTCTGATAAGTCAGACAGATTAAGTCCAACTGCACTAAGTCTGAGAGACGGAGTCGAGCCAATGAGCTGCTATGAAAACAAAATCAAAGAATTTCTAGTGATTAAAACTGTTTCAAACTAATATCTGGGGAACATTGTGTGATGCAGCGACCCAGACTTTGAGGAGAAGAAGCAACGAAAAAATATCTTTTGGCAAAATCTTGTTGCTGAGTAGTGTGATTCTGCACGCCTGTTCCTGGAGCTGAAGAGGAGCTGGCTGCCGGTCATTCAGTGCCTGAGTGTCAACCTAAGTGGTTCTAGCCCTCTGAGTATTTTCTTACTGTTTTTTCATAGTGTGCCTTAGCTTAAGCTTGCCCTATTCCTTTTACCTTCTCCTTAGGTTACCTCCCTGAGATCTCTTCTGGTCACCTCCTGGTTTCACCATTCAGTTCTGTCCGTGCCATAGCCACTTGGAAATCTTTCTCCACGACCTGCAACAACTAGCTCAACCCTTCTTCAGAACCTTCAGCTACCTCTACCACACAAACCTACACCCCAGACTCTGCTCAAACTCTCTGGCTCCCACTGTTCAACATAAGTAAGACCAATTTATATCTACCCATTTTTTAAAGATGTACCATTTAATTCCTACACTCATCTCTCCTTCACAGTGACCTCCCGTTTAGTGCCATCAGAGACCCCTTCGAGTCTTGCCATCTACATTTCTTTCAATAAACTTGTTAAACCTTTACCATAGTCTCCTGAGAGTTCTCTTGCACATGGGTCCAGAAATTGCCACAAACGACGGTATTCTATTTTGCATGTGGTATTTTGTTTTGCCTTTAATTGGACTGACATTCTGAATGTTGAGATGTTGATCATGGGCAGGGGTGGGAAAAAGAAGAGAATGTTGTGCTTATGGTTTACTAACTGGACATGAAAATCACATGAAGTAAAAGTGTTCTATTTGCCTTGTTTAGTGATTTATTTTCTTGCAAAACCTCATTTAAAACTGAAAACTGTTGTACAGTGCAGGAAATAATGAGAGTAGTAATATGTCCTGTTACCTTTGTGGTTCAGTGGTATGTTTTAGTGATTGTGATATCCTATGGAAATTTGGAATGTTAGCACCAGCTCTGTTTTATACAGGCAAGGTTTTTATGGGAGTCCTGGAAACCTGTTGGAGCCTTGAATTCTTCCTAACGAGATGGTGAGCCAATCCAGAACCCATTATCTTATTTTCCTGACCAAACCTCTCCTTTATCAAGAAACTCAACACTGGTCAGTTTGTTAAAGCCCCACAGTCTCAACCTGATTGTCCTTTAAGGCTGGTTATAATAGTCAATGACTTACAGGTTGAAGCAGGATTTGGCATGCAGGCAGGGTTAAAGACATGGATTAGGTAGCTAACAGAAGGAACCAGTTGAGAGCAATGAAAACCAGAGAGTATAAATACTGAGGCACGGTGGATAATGAACAAAAGAACAATAGGAGCAAATCAGGGGAAATAAGGACCTGCTGATGAGAGAGAAAAAGCAGGCAACTGAAGGATGAAAGCTAATTAACACAGATGAGCAGATAATCTAAACAGACCTCAAAATGCACAGGAATCTAAGAATAAGTTTACAATGGAATAAGCTAAAGAACATACATATCTAAACAAAAGAATAAGTCATAACCCTGGGCTAATATGAATGAACTGAAAATAACAGCAACTGAAGAACATAACTAGGGAAGTGCAGAGAAACCAACAAGAAACTTAAACTCATAACTAACACAGGAGGATTATGACACTGACCTACAAGAGTGCTCTGACAATGACATGACTTTTGACAATTTGACTGAAGTATGGAACTTACAGCAGAAAACCTCAAAACAACACTAAGTTCTAAAACTTATGTCAAAGGAACATACTCAGAATTTGACAGAACAAGTTAATTTATGTAGTTATATTCATTAAATACCCTATTTTATACCCTATTTTGAATTGAAAGAGTTAGAATTTCATTTAATACAGTGGATGAACTTTTAAATGCTGAAAGCTGTTCAAAGGCTATTTTATTCTCTGGTTAGTAACACTAAATGCTTGTTAACCAGATAAAACGGTATTATATTTTCTAATCCAATCAATATATTTTTTTTGTTAAAAGTGTCTTTTGGCTCCATCTCTTTTGTCTGTCATTTTCTAAATATTTACTATCCTCTGAACGTAACCTAGAAACTGGTCCATGGTACATAAAGTCATCTGTTAATCTTTACATCAAGGAATCAACCAATATGCTGTTTTTAAGTACATGGGTTTAGAATTGTTTACCAGGTATGAAGTATAAGCAAAGGAAGAAATGGCAAAGAGTGGAACGAAATGTTAAGAGACCCAGGGCAGACCTAGAATATGCTGGACAGTCTTATTCCTTGTGGCATGGGGATGCCTGGATATGCCCCAGGAGATGCCTGGAGAATGCCTGTGTTCCTCCTGGACCTGTTGAACCCATGACTTGACCTGTAACAAGCAGAAGAATATGGCCCGATGAATGGATGGTGAGTAGACTTGAAGTTTATGAATGAATAACAAAACATACTGTGAAAATTAAAGAATTATAAGACTATGAAGTGCCAGAAGTCTCTACCTTTGTATGAAAGGGTAAGGAGTTATAAAATTTCACATCTTTGAATCACCAGAAGTGTCTGTAAACCAAACAATAATAATATTTTTTCTGCTTTAATTTTGAAGGAAGTATTTTACACTTCACTGTAACTTCATTATCAGAATTTCTGTGGAACATTTTCTTTCAGTGTAGCAAGTTGAGAGTGTTTGTGATTACGGTGTTTTAAGCTTTACTTGCACTAAATTTTCTCCCTCCACAGCTGGAAGCCTAAGCATCAGGGAAGTTGTGACTTTTGTGGTGCAGAGAACTGGAACTCTCTCCCACAGCTTGGTGATCTGTGTCGAACCTTGCAGCTTTAAATCTTCCCCCAAAACTCTTACCAGCAGGAAACCTGCTTGCCTGCCTGTGTGAGACGCAGTCCAGGAGAGGGGGTTAAATAGGAAAACAGAAGGTGAATAGACCGAGGGGCAAGGTGGGAGAAGTAAAGCATATTGGGGAGTTTAAAACATATATATGAACTACAAAAAGGTTGAAAAGGCCTAATCACAGCTAGAGGTCATCTGTGTCACGGGGGGGAAGAAGAATCAGAGCTGACTGAAGTCATTTATTCAGTTATTCACTTTGCAAAATATAGCCTTATTTTATTTGGAAAGTATAAACTTAAGACCTACAAAGTGTAGCCAATAATATGTCAGAAACTGATGAATTAATTTTCATCTACGGAGTGGATATCTGAATGTGGAGTGTAATAAACTGTTTATCAAATTGGCTTGTAAAGACCATGGTTGTGTTTTTTCCCATTCATATAACTGGATGCATGCATGTGTGGTGATAGGTGATGAGGGGGCAACAAAGAAGCAAACAGGGCCTTCAGGGGTTCTGTCTGTCAGCACAGAGCAAAGGTCAGATAATGTCAGGAATGAGCTAAATTACTGATGCAGGCAAATGATTAGGGGCACAAAGTCACACACTATCCACAGTCTGTGCTGTAGCCCTGACCAGAACACTCCCAATCCCAAAATTGTTGCTGGGCATCAAAAGCCACCTGAGTAACTGCAAAAAGATGCAGACATGTTAGCATTGTCTTAATGTTATCCTGAATGCATAAAGCTTAGAAAGGAGGAAGAAAGACAAAAGATTTCGTTCTGGATTTCAAACATTAATTTTATAACCGTTTCTCCCGTCACACAATATTTAATCTGCCTTTTGTTTTAAAGATGTAAAACACATATGCAATTTAAATTAAATAATGCCTCAATTTTGGCTTTCTATGCATCAGATACAAGCAACATGTAGTGCTGTAAAAAAGTATTTGCCCTCTTTTTGTCACACATCTTCAAAACAATGTTGTTAAATCACACACTAAGATCAACAGAATGATTTCAAAGGGCAGTTTTCAAATGATAATTGAATTTATTAAGGGAAAAAAGCTATATAGAGCAACATAGTCATATAAAAAAAGTAATTGCCCCCAAACACAGTTTTGACAAGGTAAGATCTATTTCACTAGTCACACTGAGGCCTGATTACAAGACATGTAGAACCTCTCTGACAACATGAAATAAGCTAAAAAATCTCAAAAGGAAACACATCAAGCCATAAACAACAGAAGTCAAGTGCAGATAAGAAACTGTCATTAACATCTATCTGTCTGGAACAGGTTACAAAGCCATTTTTAAGGCTCCAAACCACAGTGAAAGCAATTATCAACAAATGGAGAAAACATGGAATAATGGTCAACCATCCCAGGGGTGACTAGCCTACCAAAATTACTTCCAAGACTGCATTGATGATACATCCAGAAGGTCACAAAAAAACCAAAAATGACATCTACAGCACAGCAGACAACAATTGCCTCAGTTAAGGTGAGTGTTCATGATTCAGCAATAAGAAAGAGACTGCACAAAAATGGCATCCTAGGGAGAATTCTATGGTGGTTGTCTGGTCATCACCTTAATAACTGTAAAAGTGAGTCGCACAACAAACGCACACCTGAAAAAGCCGCCTGCTGATCTATGGACTCATTTTTACTCAAACCCAAAGATGACTGAGAGACAGACAAACAGCAGCTGAGATTAACAGTGTTAAAATTTAAAAGCTTGTAAAGTTTGTTCTGCGAAACAGTTTTGTTAAACTTCAAAAAAGTTTTTTTTTTCTCTTTTTCATTGTTGTGCACTAACAGGCAAAGCAGAGATTAATTAATGTAATGTAAGATCTGTGATAAATTAAAATTTACGACGTCATGCCAATGTGTCCCACAATGCCCCTTATAAGCATCCTTGTTCCCACATTCGGTTTTTTTGAGATCTGGACCAAATTTGTTTTCAGACTTGCAAACTACAGATGTTTACATATTTTATTAGATGCACAATATGCTTATCTATGAAGAACTTTGCAGTTGAAATCAAACCTCAAACTATTACACTATCTTTAGCAAAATAAAAATTGTTCCACCTGAATATGTTCATTTGATAGCAAGGTAAAGAAAAGAAAGGTGCAGTCAACTAAACTCTTCAGTCTTAAGCAAAAAAAGTGCATCATCCTTTATTTACTGTTATTTTCATTCTTTCAGTTGACAACAAGTTCACGTAAATTGTTCAAATAGTGCTGATGACCGTACAAATAATGCCAAAAACTAAAATGACAATTTATTTATATTAGTTATCCTTTATGGGTTCTGCTCCAAATAAATCCAGAGTGTTTCTAATATTAGCAATCAAAACAGCTGGAATCCCACATCTGCAGCAAAAAAATAAAATAAAATAAAATAAAATAATTGTTGTGCAACAATTAAAAGAGCTTAGCAAAGCCCCCCAAAAACCCAAAATAAACATAGAAAGCTATTATGCCTCATGACACACTCAGAAATCTGAGTGAACAGCATATGTGCACCAACATAAGATGAATTATATTTTTTTGCTTTATTTGGAATCCAGTCCAAGGTGAGTTTTAAGTCCTCTGACGTCAGACAGTTGCAGTTATGGAGGCTAATTATGGGCAAACACGGGGGATTTCTGCCTCTAGTGAAAGCTGCTCATGTGCAGAGAGGTTAGTGGTGGTGCTGACTCTTTCAGAACCTGTCTGTCTGAGTGAAGCACTCATACATTCTGTATATATATTTATACACACATACACACACATACGCACACACGCACCCCCCCCGCACACACACACACAAAGCATACACACTAACTCAATAGCCTGGATTTTTCCTTTTGCTTTTTTGCAGTGCACAATGTCTCCAGGTGGAGAAGCAAGAGTTTTCCCTCAGTGCAGAAGCCATTAGTCAGAATGGAGGTGATTTATGGGTTGTCTCCTTGCAGAATTTAAATTAACTGCCATGCCGTACAGGGGGAGGGTACCTCTGCATTTTGGGTTCCTTCCCTTTACACTCCACCTCTCAATCTCTCTCTGCCTTGCTCTATCCTAATCTCATGGGAGAAATTATGGATGTTTTTTTGTTTCCAGGTGTGATGTCAGGTGGTCGGCTCACTCTTGCATCTGGAGAGATTTGAGAAAAAGAAATGCTCAGCCATACTACAAATAGGAAAAAAATATATAAAAGAAAGCAGTGTTCAAGGTCAAGGTCAGCACCCACTCGTGAGGGGGAGATGGAGAAGCTGGTGGACACACCTACATTTGTAGAGGCTGTAATCAAAGCTCTTACAACTGCAAAATGAGCATGCAGTCTATGTATACAGTGTTTCGCTCAGCTATTTGTGAAAGATTTCTGAGAAATTGCGAGTTTACTTGTAGGGATACAACATTTAAGATAGTTTCAAATCACTAATTTCATGATGTAGCAACCCTTCTTCCAGATCCATAATAATGATTTTCATATTAATCATGTTTTGTATTCCTCCCATCTCCTTGATGGTTTCATGGTGCACAACTGAGATGGGTGACATTGTAGCTTAAGGACGTAAACTTATTTAGAGTTCATCAGAAAGACGCTCAGTGTTGAAGATAATATGGATTCATGGATTTTCATGGATTTTCTTTGCATAACAGAGAAGACCTTTCACACCAAGACAGGCAGGGCTGAGGGGTGTGGGGTTTGATGGGGATTGATTGGTAAGGAAAGTGGATGATTTTGTGAGAAATCCAAATAATAATAAAAAAAAAACAAGAGCTTTTGCATTTTATGCAACGGAAGAGCTCAGAATGTTAAGTCACAGAAATTATATTTCTTTGTAAAATAAAGGATAGATAAATATGTAAATACAGTTTAGATTTGCTGCATTAGTGCCTTTTGTTGATGATGAAATGCTTAAACAGCAGCTTTATTGCTTCTGCCTGCAAAACATCTGCACAATGCACCAGTATGTGCGCACCCCCTACCACACACGCACACACACACACACACGCACACACACACACACACACACACACACACACACACACACACAGTTCATGATTTTCTCCTGCAGACTCAATACGATTGCAATGAAATATGGGGTGGTTTCATTATGCATCTGTTACCCGTATAGCCTTGACCTTTTAGCATTCTTGTGCAGTGGTACTGGAGGGGAGCTAAAAAAGAGATGCAATTACTGGCTTATAAGTTAGTGATTTTATTATTAATATCTCAACAAGGCAATGCATTCATCATTTTTTATTTTTTTTGCATAATCTACAAAAAAACAAGTTTTCTAGAGTTTAAGTATAAGAATAGCCCTGTAAGTGTGCAAACATAGAAAGAGGAAAATGAAACAAAGCAATGAATCAGAAAGAATTTCATCTTACAACGCAAAGGTAACTGGTAATTTAGAGTTTGGTTATGTTTTGTGAAGTATCACATCTTGGTTTATTTGGCGTTTGTTTTTGGCTGTTGAGCCCTCTTTTTTATGTTTTTCCACAGTGTTTTCTGAAATATTGGTCCTCTGGGGCACCAGGAAATATAAAGGCAACACAAATCAATAAAAAGCAGCATGTATGAATAGTGTAAACATGGTGCCTGTAATACAAAGCAGAATCTGTGGATTAGTAGAATAACTTCAGGTTAAATTCTCTGTTTTTAGTGTCAAATAGCTGTTCACTCCATTCTGCTTAGGATAGGTTTCCCGATAAAAGATCAAAGCGTGAAGAGGTACCATCTAACCAATCTGTTCTCAAAGAAAATTAAAAATTAAACAAATCTTGTTACATAAAGAAGGTTTTCTGTTCCTTATCTCTGAATCAGCTTTGCTATCATATCTCAGCAGAAAGAGATGTTTGTGTAGAAACATGAAGAGAAAAGATTGATGTCTGTCTGTTCACATTACAGTTTCGTAAGAATGCTTACAGTTAGTGAAACATCAGCCCAGATTCCTGCAGCTTTAAGCACAAAATCAGACTCACACTTTTGCACAACACTACACACTGCTTTTTTAGAGCACAAAAATACCGTGTTTCAGTTTTGCATTTTCAAAGCACAGACCACAGCCTTGCTAAGCAAGTTAGTTCAAGCAAGTATCAGGTGTCTAAACAATTAAGATCTTGCATGAGTCAGATAAAAGGACCATAAAACTGGCAGCAGGTGGGTTCACCAACAACAGTGGAAGGAGTTTGAAGAAAAGAACAGCTAAGCGGTAGATGAACTGGTAGACGAAGACTTGAGGTAGAGAGAGAACATGCATTAAAATTAGAACACCATCTTTTTCGAATTACATTTGTGCAACGTCAATTAACCATGTCATAAACCATGAAGTCATGCAAGGTTTTGATGAAGTTCATCAGATCCCTCTCTATAACAGATCCTTAAGAATTACTGGGTAAAAATAAGGAAACATTCCTGAGTGCTGCTAACTATAACAGAAATTCAGAGAGAGTGAAACACCTGAGAGAAGAGTGAGTGGAAGCATGGATTGTTAACTTTACTGTAACATTTTCCAGTACACTGCACACATCAGAGATAATTTATTTCTCTACATTTACTGTGATTTCACTTATATGTGGACCTCTTTTATTCGTCTACACAAATTGTTCACCTCACAAGAAAACTCAGATAGATGTTATGAACTCCATCTTCTGAAGTGTGTCCATTTTGATAAATACATATTCTTAATAGTCTGAAGCTTTGGTGTTGTGTAGTGGTTGGTAAATTAGTTTTTTGGTCATCCTCTGTATAAATCACTCACATTAATCATGAAGAAAAACAAAGAGTTAAATGTGTTTTAGGTTTTGCACATCAGTGTGTGAGCTGTAACAAGAATAAGTGTTTCCCTTTAAACAATGTGTGTAAATGGGACTATAACATCATTCTTGCATATTGGTTATTCACATGAAATGCAAGGTTGGCATTCCAGACTTCAATACTGTTTCCTTTTGGCACCAGTTACTGAGAGCTATCATTTTGTAACTTTTAAAAAAGGTTTCTGTGTGAAGGCAAGACTAAATTATTTATATACACATAACAGCAGCTGCGTGGACAACACTTTAGAGCCTCATCCAACCCTCAACATGTACAAGTAATTACAAGCCATTATCTAAGCAACATTTTTGATGAACGTGATCTGACCACACCACAACACTGAGAATGCATTAGAAAGGTTAGAAGGGTTTGACAGAGGAGGACTACTTTGTGTTATTTGGTAGTTATATAAACCAAAGCGAACAAATATCACAAGTGGGATTCCTCAAGGCTTCACTCTTGGTTTTTGTTTGTTCAACACCTACATGATCCCACTAGCTCAAATTATGGAGTACTACAACATCCATAACAACATCAATGCTGATCATTCTTCATTTGTCACGAGAGATGTGTATTCTTTGTATCTTTAATTTGTCCATTAGTAACGCCTAACATTTTCTCTGTAACCTTGAGTAAAGTATTACATTTTTATGTTGTTCTTTAATACACATTACTCATACAAATTAAAATAAATCTTGTCTTCTTCCTTTATGAATGCAATTGTTAAAACTGAGTGGGAATGCAAAGTTCATGCTCCATATGAGATGAGTTGTTATTACTTTGTGTATGTTATTATTTGATTTTGAATACCACTGAGACTGGGTGAGTTATGGACATTTAAGTCGATTAAAGTGGCTGATAGTTGCAGCACGAGGAATTTCGTCGTTAAATCTACCAACACACCTGTATAAAACCTCAAGAAATGCTTGATCCTCCTCTCTCCATACTCAATTCTTTTTTTTTCTTTTTCAAAAGTCATCCATTGCTAGGAACAAGACGGGACACAGAGACACTTGTCTGAACTCAAACTGTGGTTTGCAGCTTCAAGGTCGGGACAAATATTGATTAAATAAACATCTTTAATATCACAATTTAAATGCAAATGTTAACTCTAAGAATTTTCACCAAACACAGACTAATGAGCCGTTGTGAAATAACACACAATATTCTGGCTGCTATTTCTTTCTATAGAGCTTACTTCTACAGCTAAAAGCACAGGCAATAAATACTGTAAATGTAACATATCCTAAGAATATAGAAGTCTGACCTTTCATGAGCAGCAGAATACAAATCAGGAGAATGGGGGGAGAAGAGCAAAGAGTGATGTGAAGAGTTTAGCAAGGTGATGAGTTTTCATTTCATGCTGTGTGTGACATCCCAGTCCCGGCCGAGGTGGAAAGGTCATCCCATCATTTGGGTGCCTGAGGGGAGAAGAGTCAAGACTGAGTGAAGGCACGACTTACTCGCTGCAGGCGAGGCAGATCGAGGCAGAGCACACATGAATCACGCACACACATAATACATCACATTACCGCATTCATTAGGATTCTTGGATATAATATTCAGTCCTTTAGCAGTGGGGGTCAAAAGAGCAAGTCTGCAGTTTCTTACTTACTTTATTTTACAGGCTGGAGGATGAAGAGTTAAACAACAGTTTGCCCTACAGCCAGGCTGCTCAGTCGAGCAAAAAAAAACAAGTGAAACAAGACAACAAGTAAACAGACTCTGAAAAGCCTTGTTCTCGTGCTGCCTCTAAACATTTTCATTTTAATAGTGTCTATCCTGCCTCTAAGTCTTGTCTGTGTAATCAGCTAGTAAATATTTCATAATCTTGCATAGAGAGCATGCAGCTCTAATTAGCTGATTGCCATAGAGTTCAAGTTGTTAGGGTGATTCAACACATGTGCCATTATAGAAGAAAATGGTGACAGCATGTCATAAAAACTTTGGTGTCAAGATTTACTATGCAAGCTCCCTAAGATGCAGGCACACCGGGCTGACTCTCCTTTTGGACTTTGAGCTTTGCTTTGCTTTGCACAGTCACAATAATTTTGTACATTTGCAATGCAGTCGCAGGCTTCAGTAAACAGGTCAGATGTCAAGCTTGACGGAACCATGGCTTCTGCAGTGGCAAAGAAATACAGCCTCAGGGTGTTTTATGCCTGTGTGTGGTAGAGTGTTGCACTTTTTCTCCGGAGTTATGTCCTTCACTGTCTGCATTCACCTGCATTTGAGTTTCTTTGGCCTATAATGTGCATCAGCAAGAAATTGCTGAGGCAGAAACAGCTTTAAGCAAATACATATTAATTTTCACAGCACATACATGGTAAAACGGTTCCCTTCTCGACTAAAAATTCCTTCTTTATTTTATTTCTTTCTGTCAACACACAAACAAAGACTTACAAGATTCTCTTGATGAGCTGAGGGAATCTTCACCGTCTGAACCGATTTTCCTTTAAACACACAAATATACAGCTCCCTTCATTCACTACCCGCAGTTTTGAGTTCCTTTGGCCTGTCTTCCATGTCTTCCCCCACAACCCCACCCCCACCACTGCCTAGCCATCTTCAAACCATCTCAGTGGATGCCAAGCAGTCACAGCAGTGGCTTGATCCTGGCACTTATAAAAGAAGCTCTTTGATAACCGTCGGCCAGGAGCAACACAAGGGAAGTAAATCAGAGACACAAACTCAACTGGAGATGAGGCTTCTACTGTGTTTGCTTGTGTGTTTGTGATTTTGTTTCTTTTGTTTCTTTGACCTGTTAAACTTTCTTTTTGAGAAAAAAAAGTACTGTTTTTACCCTTTTATGTTTTGTGGTTTTCCCTTGTGAGCATCTGAAACGCTTTTGAAGCACATTTGTTGTTCCTCTCTATGTCTTTATAACCAGCGAGAACAACAAAGTGATTAAAACCTTTTGAGATGTTTTTGGATGTGGCTGATGTCTGGACACAACGCGAATGAGGTTCTGGTTTCCTGTCCGTTCCCTGTCCTCAAATCTGTTGAACAATTGTGTATCAAAACCTTTCTCTTCTGTCTCATAGATTTTGACTGTACAATTTCTGTCAGTGCTCTGTTGGAATAATACTGAGACTTCATCCACCATTTTTTCCACAATCTATGTTACAAGTCCATTAAAAAAAGAAAACTGTGAAAAGATTTCATATTTTTGTGCCTCATTTAAAAAAAAACTCAACTAATATATTATATAGATTCAGTACACATGGAGTGGACAATTTCAAGCTTTTATTTGTTGTAATTTTGATGATTGTGCTTTACAGATGATCTCCGAGAATTAGAATATTACATAAATACATTTTTAAAAAAGCATTTTCAATGTATAAAAAATATGCAGTTGCTATATCATGGCCTATATAATGGGGAAGACTGCTGACTTGACAGATGTCTAGAAGACAGTCATTGACACCCTCCACAAGAAGGGCAAAGTACAAAAGGTATTTGCCTAAGAAACTGTTTGTTCACAAAGTTCTGTATCCAAGCATATTCATAAAGTTGAGTGGAAGGAAAAAGTATCATAGGAAAAGGTGCATCTGCAACGGGGCAGCCTTTAGATTATTGCCAAGACAAGTCCAGTCAAGAATTTGGTTCACAAGGAGTGGACTGAGGCTGGAGTCAGTACATCAAAAGCCACTATAAGACGAATCCTATATATGGGTTACAAATGTTGCATTCCTCGTGTCAAGCCATTCCTGAATCAGAGACAATGTCAGAAGCATCTACCTGGGCTGAGGAGAAATAGAACTGGATTGTTTCTCAGTGGTCCAAAGTCCTCTTTTCAGAGGAAGGTAAAGTTTGCAATTCCTTTATGAAATCAATGTCCCAGAGTCTGATGGAAGAGTTGAGAGACACAGGATCCATGTTGCTTGAAGTTGTGTGAAGTTTCCACAGTGCCATTCATCTGCTGGTGTTGGTCCACTGTGTTTTCTGAAATCCACAGTCCATACAGCTATCTACCAGGAAATCTTTGAGCACTTCATGTCTTCTCCTGCCAACAACCTTCATGGAGATGCTGATTTCATTTCTCAGCAAGACTTAGCACCTGCTCAAAATGCCAACAAGATGGTTCCATAGCCATGGTGTTACTTGGTGTTAACCCCATAATTTTCTATGGAGTATGGTCAAGAGGAAGAGACGCCAGACCCAATGATGCAGATGCCCTGACGGCTGCTATCAAAGCATCCTGGGCTTCCATCACACCTCAACAGTGCCACTGGCTGATGGCCTCCATGTGACGCCACATTAATGCACAAGGAGGCCAAAGGAAGTACTGAGTGCATAAAAATTAACATACTTTTCAGAAGCCTGTTCTGTTTAAAATATTTTTTTATTGATCGCATGTAATATTCTAATTCTAACACAGAATTTTGGGTTTTCATTGGCTGTAACCTATAATCATCAAAATTAAGAAATTAAGAAATAAAGGCTTGAAATATTTCATACTATGTGTAATGAATCCATACAATAAATGTGTTTCACCTTTTCAAATGAGTAACAAAATATGTTGAACTTTTTTATGATATTTAAATTGTTTGAGTTGTACCTGTATGTTATTTTAGTAGTTAAATGTTAGAGCTCTCAACCGCTCTCCACAAAGCTGTAATTGTACATTTTTTCACATAATTCTATCCTAATGTTTTTTCATGAAGGTGCATCTCAATGAATTAAAACATAATTGAAAACCTAATTTTTCTGTATTTCTGTAATTCAATTAAAAAAGTATGAAGTCATTACAGACAATCATATAATTTAGCATTTACTTCTGTTAAGGTTGTTGATAGTGGCTTACTGGTAATGAAAACCAACACTGTTTCTCTGAAAAAAAATTATGTAAGACTAATGAAGGATTTTTATTACATAACGTCTTAAATATTATTATTAATTACTATGGTCATATTATGGCCTACACTGACTTCCTACAGACAGTCATTGGCACACTCCATAAGGAGGGTAAGCCACAAAAGGCCATTCGTCTTTTCACAGATTGCTCTGGAAAGTTTGTGGAAACTTAAGTGGAATGCCAAAGTGGAGTAGAAAGGGGTGCACAAGTAAATTTTGAATTTTGCTTGGAAATCAAGGTCCCATAGCCTGGAGAACGAGTGGAGACGCACAGAATCCAAGTTGCTTCAGGTCTACATTGAAGTTTCCAAACTTAGTGGTGATTTGTGGAGCCGTGTCTTCTGCTGGTGTTGGTCAATTGTCAACTACCAGGAAAATTCAGAGCATATGCTTCCCTTTGGTGAAAAATGTATGGAGATGCTGATTTCATTTCGCTGCAAGTCTGGACACCGATCCACACTGCCTAAAGTATGAAAAACCAGCTTTAATTTCATTACTGTGCTTTAATTCTTGCAAAAGGAGTCCCCTTACTGAGTATTAGGTGCACAGCCTTTAGAGAAAATGGATAGACATTTTAGCCAGCTGACATTTCCTGGTAAAATCACTTTTTATTTGTCAAATGCAATATGTAATCTGCAGAGAAGCTGAAATTTGGATTTAATTAACTGTAAACAATAATTGAAGGAATAAATGCTGGAAATACATAAAACTACTCTAAACCTTTTGATGATATTGTAATTCACCTTGTCAGGATATTCTCTTTACTCTGCAAGCATCTTCACAGCACCTTGATTCTGGGAGTAGAATATTGTGGTCAGCTTAAAGTAAAAAGCTTTACCTACTATACCCTATATATATTATTAAAGTTTAAAAAACGTTAACGGTTATTCTGAGCACATTAGATTCTCAGAAGTCTGAGTGAGAAAAAGGAATCTGTTTTTCTGATTTCTTTCCAGTTCTAAGGGGAAAATGGGAAAGTGTTTGAAGTTCCATGGTAAAACAAAACACCAGTTATTATCATATACTTTTACATCAGCCAGTAATATGGACACCTCCTACTTGGTCCGATTGGAAACATCACTTCCTATATCTCAACTTATCTAGCAACCAGACAGGATATAAATCCCACTCTCTATTTCTCTCTCTTTCGGTCAAAGGAACCTCGACCTCAAGAAATGGTCATTTGGCCTAGGGTCATTTGGAGGGCACAGGCTTGGATGTTAGGATGGTTCCATTTTTGGGTTCATCTTGAACAGAGCATCAATAAACTCCTGGTAAAAGAAACCACTTGCAGGAGTTCCCCAGTGGAATAATAACAAAACACAGCTTCTCAGGAGTTGCACAGAAAGTATTTTCTCAGGTGTTTGTAGGGACAAACAAACATGCGGTGCTGACCAAGACAAACATAAAGATTTGTCTAACTTGGTTCGGGTATTTAATCTGGCTTCAAGGTTACAGGCTTATTCATTTGGGATGTGAAGCTCACACACTGACCTGGCAGTGAAGTTGCCACTCTCATATGAAACCTTGTGTAACAAATCCTCCTATAACCTAATCCAACCAGCAGGGCACCAAAAGCTCTCCTAAGGTTCTTAAACCATCAAAACAATGCTTTAAATATATGTTAAAAATGAAACTGCCACATGTTCATTGACTAAAGTTGCAACTAACCACAAAATAAATAAAACTACCTACATTTCTGAGTTAGAAAAACACACATTTTACACTGAAACTCTAATATCCAGCTGGAGGCGCATCAAACCATCAGCTAGCTTTACTTTACAATATATACAATAAAAAAATTAAATAAACTGTCAAAGGAAGGGAACCCCTTATTAAGCAGATTTTTAAAAAGTAAAGGTAAATGTATTCATTTAACATATTCTTCCAGATGTTTATGAAAGTGTCACAACATGTTGCAGGTAAGTATTCATGTCATGAAACATGTTTTTGTGTATACATCTAGCAATAAATATCCCATAGCATTTTGTGAAGCTGACACAACCAGCTAACATATTGATAAACCAAGAGGACTTAGTATTTGGAGGCTGGAGGAGTGTGTTCTTTGCATGTGATGGTCAACATGGAGTTATAAGTTTTATTAACATATTAAACAATTTTTAGATTTATTATTATGCATGTGTCAGTGTCACTTATAACAACCAAAAATCCATCATTACTAGGTGGAAGGTGGTGCACCAATTCAATTCAATTCAGTTTATTTATATAGCGCCAATTCACAACACATGTTGTCTCAAGGCACTTCACAAAAGTCAGGTACATACATTCCAATTAATGTTAATCATTGAACAGTGCAGTCAGATTCAGTTATTTATTCAAATTGGATAAAAAGTTTTTCTATCTAAGAAAACCCAGCAGATTGCAGAGATTTGTAGCATTCACTCCTCCTGGATGAGCATGTAGCGACAGTGGACAGTACACTGGCGTTGACTTTGCAGCAATCCCTCATACTGAGCATGCATGTAGCGACAGTGGAGAGGAAAAACTCCCTTTTAACAGGAAGAAACCTCCAGCATAACCAGGCTTAGTGTGAGCGGCCATCTGGCACGACCGACTGGGGGTTTGAGAGAACAGAGCAGAGACACCAAGAGAACAAAGAAGCACTGAACCAGGAGTACTTTCTATGGGTTGGAAAAGTAAATGTTAATGGATGTAGCTCCTTTAGTCATTTCATCTAGAAAGAAAGAACAGATAAACTTTGAGCCAGTTTTCAAGGATAGAGTCTGAAAGAGAGCACATAGTTTGTTACAGTAAAAGCTCAGTCAGTGTCTATATCTAGGAGAGAGAAAGGGTTAAACACTGAAAGACAGAGCCGTGTGGCTCATCGGTAGAGGGTGAGCATTAAGTTGTTGCCAGCAGAAGCTCGGACAATGAACCCTCTCCAGAAAGGTGTCATAGGTAGACACAGAGCCAGGCCAGGTGTAGCTTCTAGGAAGAGAAAAGATAGAGAACATAAAGTTAAAAGCTGAAATAACAGCAAATAATGGAAAATTGCAGAGTAGTGTGAGAATGTAGCAAAGAGGGTGAAAGTGGTCATTATGTCCTTCAGCAGCCTAAGCCTATAGCAGCATAACTACACAGATAGTTTCAGTTTCAGTTTATTTATTTATATAGCGCTTATTTACAACAATGTCGTCTCAAGGCACCTCACAAAGGGTCCGGAACGGCGCGGGGCCGCCAGGGAGGCCAGACCAAACCACCGAGTGCCAGAGCCCGGCCAACCCAGAACGGGCCATGTGTTAAGTAAAATAATAAACTGATAAGGTTTGTCCATCTAGAGCCCACTGGTGGCCATTGTTATACTAAAAACCACAAGGATTGGGATACCTCTCTCTGTCAGACTGATTATAACCATTGGAAAAGAGAAGGGGTCATACAGGTAGCAGAAATGGAGGGTGTGTTTGCACCTCAACCATAACTGAGCCGGTTTAGGCAAAACCTGACTCCCCCTTACTCCAACCAACAGGGAGGGAGAAAGGCGGAGGTAAAAATAAGGAAGATAGCCTAAGCCACTCTAACCATACGCTTTATCAAAAAGGAAAGTTTTAATCCTAGCCTTAAAAGTAGACAGGGTGTCTGCCTCACGGACTAAAACTGGGAGCTGGTTCCAGAGGAGTCTGATATAAAGGATCTGCCTCCCATTCTACTTCTAGAGACTCTAGGAACCACCAGTAAACCTGCAGTCTGAGAACGAAGTGCCCTGTTAGGAACATATGGAACCATCAGATCTCTGATGTGTGATGGAGCTAGATCATTAAGGGCTTTATATGTGAGGAGGAGAATTTTAAATTCTATTCTGGATTTAACAGGGAACCAATGAAGGGAAGCTAAAATTGGAGAAATATGATCTCTCTTTTTAATTTTCATCAGAACTCTTGCTGCAGCATTTTGAATCACCGGGGAGTATAAAACCCCATGCTTTCCCCTGATATATATGATTTTGTGCAAAAAATGTTTAGTCACCGTAAAACAAAAACAAAAAGTACACCCACTTTGTTTTTAAGTATTCAGTTTGCATTATGTTTTTTTTTTTTCTTAATTTCTTAATCTTAATCTTTTAGAGTTTGGTTTAGTCATTGTTTAGTTTATAATGGCTTGGTGGAATTTGTGGCATGGGGTTTTGACCACTTGAGATTTGACTAATCTTAGTGCATGATAAAGAAAAGATTATCTACATGTTAAGACCCTACTGGCAGATCGGGGGACTATTTGACTGCAGCTTTGTTCACTTTGGATATCACGGATTCACTTTCTAAATGTTTAAACAAAACATTTTAATGTGACTTTGCCTTGAAATATGTTGTCAAACTTGCATAAAATGGTTCAAATCTGTTTGGAAATGTTATTTTGCCTAAATGCTTTTCTTTAACTTCTAGGTTCTTACATAGAGAACATGTTTATACAGATACATTTCTTATTATGAGTTCAAAGGGAAAATGTAATATGATAGTTTTGCCATATTGTCAATCCCTATTTGTAAGAGAGTTAATTGTGTAAATGTGGCTAGGGTTAGAGGCTGCATGGTGATGCAGCAAGAAGATCCTGGGTTCAAATCCTGGCCCCTGGCCTTTCTTCATGAAGTCTTCATGCTCCCCATATGCATGTGAGGGGAGATGGGTTCTCTCCAGGCTTTTTCCACATACACATACGTGTGTGTGTGTGTGTGTGTGTGTGTGTGTGTGTGTGTGTGTGTGTGTGTCTGCACTGCCCTCTGATGGACTGAACAGGGTTCCTGACCTGAGTGTATCCTGCCTCTTACCCACGGGCCACTGAAAAATAACCATGAGCCCCACAATGACTGCAAAGATTTAGCAGGTATGGATACTTAAGACTTGGGTAATAAATTACCTGGTGAAGGTAAGACAGAAGGTGCTCAACATGGTCTCTCATCAACCACAACTATGTAATCAAAGAGTGCAATCTGCTGGTTGCATTTAAAATACAGTTTATTACTAATTGACAATATGAGTCTTGTAATGTCTGAAGTTTACAAACATTATGTATTGACATGTTTTCATCCATTGTATAAGTTCATTACAAGTTCAGCTTGTGGGATTTGGGTCCGGACAAAACACAGATGTCGGAGTGCTCATAAGAGACGTACCCCTTTGCTATAACATGGTAAATTGTGTGGTTTTTGACAAGATAATGTAAGCTCAAGCCAGGAGGAAGGTCTTACCCTCTCTGGAAAGAAGGGTGCGTATAAACACTAACATTATGAGTCCCATGCTAATCAAGATTCTGATGTTAGAGCTGTCTCCTGAGTGATAGCAAGAACCAGATGCAGGAGCCGTTTGTACGTATGTAATATCTGAACTGTTCGTTGGAAATTCTTTTGTATTCGGCTTAAGATTCCTCCAGATAGCGAGCAGATCTATATTGCATTGGAAAGAAATGAATTAAACTGAAATACTTTTGAATTAATTTGATTGCATAAACTGTGTGTATTGTAACTTGATGTAAATTGGATCTTTTTTTCTTTTAAAGTGTGTTGAAATGACTATTGTTGTGAATCAGACATATATAAATAAAACTGGACTGAGCAGAATTGAATATGGGTTCTGAAGACTAAACTAGAGTTTGATAAAACCACACGAAACACCTTTCTAAATAAAACCATAAAATACTATTTATCTTCTGAACATGTCTATTTTCTTATTTTAAAAGAATCCAAATGACCGTATTTCAACACGATCTGATTTAATCCCAAATATTTTTTACATGCACATGAATTGTTTTAGTAATACTCCATTTCATTAAACAGAAGAAAACATGTTTTATGACTTTGAATATATCTCTATTGTCATTGTAATTTAAAATAGGTTTATCAAGCAACTAAACATTTCCACTGACTGACCTACTCACAGGGTCCCAGATTTCAAACACATCACTAAAAGCATAATTAGTGCCATAAAAACCTGCTCTAGTCCCCAGGTTTTCAAATTCTGCCATTTTCTCACCCAGTGGCATCTCTCAGATGCACACAAGGATTTATGCTGTTTGATCCAGCAGATGTGCCAATATTTCTGCACTTATTTTTCTTTAGAGACCAGATATAGAGTGCCTTGCAAAAGTATTTATACTACTTAAACTTTTTCACATTTTATCATGCTACAATCAAATTTTTGCATACATTTTAGAAGGATTTTATGGGACATACCATCTCAAAGTTACTTGTGAAGTTAAAAACAAAAGACTACATGGTTTCAGCTAAAATGTGTAGAATGCATTTGTTCAGCCCCTTTTAATCTGATACCTCTAAATAAAATCCACTTCAGCTAACTGTTCTTACCTAACTAGTAAATAAATTCCACCTTTGTGCAATTTATCTCAGTATGAATACGGTACTTCTGTACTGTGAGGTTGTGGAGGAATATAAAGCAAAGTTAAGTTATAAAACAGTATCCCAATCTTTGAAAATCTCACAAAGCACTGCTCAATCCATCATCTAAAAATGGATGGCTCAATTGCAAACCTAGCACTGCCATTTAATTAAATTATTTGAATAGCAGAAATTCACAACAAATGCCACCTCAAAAAACAAGTCCAATTTGTTTACAAAAATGTATCATAAGACCAAGAGATTTACTGATTAAATGCAGCAACATACATTTCATATTGATCATAGTTATAAAACTATGCAGTCAAATTCAGTTTATAATGCAACATTTTTCATCTAAAGGAGCCCAGCCAATTGCATTGAGTTAATGACTTTTCTGCAGTCCCCACTTCTGAGCAAGCATGTGGTGACAGTGGATAGTTCACTGCATCAAGTTGTTAACTTTTTACCAATCTTTCACAGTGAGAAAGCATATGCCTGCAGTGAAAATAAACCTTTTAACAGGAAGAGACCTCCAGGATCTGATGCAACATGACAGGACAGAACATACATAGAAAAAAGAAACACAGAACAGAGAAGCAATGGTCAAGGGTTACTTTATATGTTGAAAGAAAAAGTACGCAGGGGTAATAGTAACAGTAGTTGTTTTTGAGGATTCATCAAGGAGAGAAGCACAGAAAAATCGATGAGCTTAAAGGTAGTTGTACAGTCTATATAATGAAAACAGAATACACATGGTAGCAGCCGTAGCACCTTCGATGGCTATTTTCTTGGTAAGAGACAGGGAGCGACAGGCCCAAGTGTATATACAGTATCTATAGAGAGAGAGAACATAAAGTTATTGGCAGCAACAGCTCACCTAATGGAGCTTGTGATCAGACATTGCCTTTATCCTAATCTTGGAAACAAGTAAATCAAAAATGAGATGACTATTAGATCAGAAATCAGAAATCAGAAAAGCTTTATTGCCAAGTACGTTTTTGGACATACAAGGAATTTGTTTTGGCGTAGTCGGTGCAATACAATACAATTTAAACAGTATAAACATATCTACAATATAATATAAATATATGTGCACAGTTTTAAGTGAGTGAGAGTAAATATAGAGCAGTATAAGATGCAAGAGCAATACAACAGTGCAGGTGATCATTGTGCAAGTATGGCAGTGCAAGTAAAGCAGGAGTCCATGCTGAGCGTTAATGTAACGCATAGAGTTACAGGTTACAGGTGTCCTGTCAGCAAAAAAAGGGGGGGTATGGGTTAGGCACTCTACAAGTCTGGTATTTATGAAAGAATGACACAGTGACACATGGCAGTGGCTGCATCATGCTGTGGGGATGCAGGGACAAGAAAAGTGGTTGGAGTTGATGTGGAGAATAATGGACCTTAATACAGGACAATTATAGAAGAAAACCTCTTAGAGGCTGCAAAAGACTTGAGATGCTCTCTATCCAATCGGCCTGAGCTTGAGCTATTTTTCAAAGAAAATATTGTAACAAAATGTTCAAAAATATGTATTGAAGTTTTATGTTGTAATATGACAAAATGTTAAGGAAGTTCAATGGCTCTGAATACGTTTTAAGGCACTGTAAATATAGGTCGTTGTTGAGCCTTGTCACATTTACTATTTTTATTACAGTTTTATAACTGCTCTGTGTGTAAACAGGGGAAAGTTAAAGAGCAGTATTCTTGTATCTACTGTATGTATTTACTTATTAAGATGTATCTGTCTTATTTAATTGACCAGTTCTCTTGTGTTTTGGCTTTTGAAGACTGGCTAAGAAGATTTGGCCTCTGTCCCACATCATTTTTAAAACCTACAAAAACAGGAAGGGATGGATTACTATTTATTTTTTTAACACTGTTTAGCTCAAAAAGTAAACTGGAGATGAAAACAAAAATGCTGCAGTTACTGTTTGAGGGGTAGGTTGTACAGTGGGGCAGTTGCTAGCATGTTAGCACTGCTTCCTTGCAGCAAGGAGGTCCTGGGTTCAAATCCCTGCATCAAGTCTTTCTGCATGGAGTTTGCATCTCTACACACATGTGTAGGTTCTCTCTGTGTAGATCAGGTGTTAGAGTACCTTGGCTGTTAGAGTAGTTGGTTACTTTATGGACTGGTGACCTGTCCACGGTGTACCCCACCTTTCACGCATTGACCACTGAATGTTAGAGCTGCCTAAAAGTGTGGGAGTGATGATTTTGTTGACAACTGTTATTTCTTAACATTGTGAATCACGTTGTAATTATAATACTTCAATAATATACACCTATTTTAAGGTTGTTACACATCTTTAACAAGGTCTCAATATATACGGACCCATTTCATAGTTTCACAATTAATTTATTTCGGAAAATTCAATTCACTATGTGAAACACATTACCTACAGATTAAGTACACAGACTGATATTTTGAAGCCTTTATTTCTGCCAATTGTGATTTTCTGCTTATGTAAAATGAAACATTAAAGATTAGAATATTACATTAGACCAATAAAAAATACACTTTTAATTCTGTCTAAAGGAATGTTTAATACTTGATTAGGTACTATTATTTCCAAAATGTACTTTTTATCTGACATATGAGCCTCATTGGAAGGCATATTTAAGCGAATAAAATAGCCAAAACCAGGTGTTTTGATTGTAAACACTATAAATGTGCTGTCCTTCCTGTTTATTCTCAACCTCACTGCTTTATTCCAGCCAAAAGCTAGAGATTCAGAGTTAACAAACACATTCTAAATGTAACTTACGGATCTGGCTATCACAGTGACAAAGTTTAAGATATTATAAATATATTTCTATGTGACTCTGTTTGCACAAAATCTTTCCCCCTACTTAGCATGTTCTCGCGCAAAACAAACTACATTAACTCATCTAAAGATCAGCTGTTGCAGCATATAATGCCTCCAGTTTGTACATTCTTCTCCTTTTGCTATTGCTTTTATCGCAATTTTTCATCTCACTTTCAACACAATCACTCTTTATTTGTCGTCTGCAGGGTGCTTTGATCTCTATGGTTCATAGATATTTGGATCCCAGCGATATGACCAGCAGTTTCTGCCAGCAGGTGTGAAGAACAAACAAAACCCCCCTTAAACAAACCCCCAGAAAACCAATTTAGGTCTGTGTGCTTCCTCATATAGACAAACTAGATGATTGTTATGAGGAGCAAAAATGCAAATTTGCATCCCAGTCACACCTGCGTGCCAGTTATTTGAGAATCATACTCTCTGCAAAGTGATAAATTAGACAACCACCCAGTGATTCCATGAATTCGTGGCTGAAGTTTAATGATGATGAAGAATCGGAAATGCTGCAAAAGAACTGGCAATATGTCAAATGTAGTGGTGACAAATAATCAGCCATCCTGCTCATTGATCCATCTCAGTCCATCACACATTCTCTGTCCAGCTCAGGGACAATCTGTCCCAAGCTAGAAATAGGCAACTATATGAGAAAACCATGAGCTAGCAGATTTTTACAGACCAACGACCCTGCAAGCTGACTTCACAACTACACAAAGTTTCAGTCAATATGTGGAAGTTATGATCTCCAGGAAGGTGTGCACAGCATATCCTAGGTTTTCTTAAATTGTAAAAGCAATAGACAGTTAAGATTAATAAATAAACTAAAATAATTAATAAACAGTGCCGTGAAAAAGTATTGGTGCCTTATGGATCCCTTTACTTTTTGCCTTCCTGTCACACTGAAATGTTTCAGATCAACAAATGTTTTTGTTTTGGACAAAAAAAAAAACCTTTGTAAACATAAATGCAGTTTTTAAATGAAGAGTTCATTAATTAAGGAGAAAGGCTGTCCAAACCAACCTGGCCCTATATGTGAGAAAGTAATTGCCCCCTAAAACTACATGCCATAATAACAGCTGCCAAAACGCTTTTGTGATAACTGACAAAGAATCTCTTACATTACTGTGGAGGGATATTGACCAACTCTTCTTGACAAAATTGTTTTAAGTCAGCCACATTGGAGGATTTTTGAGCCTCACCAGATTCACAACTGGGTCTTGGGTTCGACTCCCAGCCCAGGGTCTTAATACATTGAGTTTGCGTGTTCTCTCCAGGTTCTCCAGCTTCCTCCCACAGTCCAAAAACATGAGTGTTAAGTTAACTGGTCTCTCTAAACTGCCCTTAGATGTGAATGGGTGTGTGTGAATGGTGGTGTGTCCTGCGATGGACTGGCGACCTCTCCAGGGTGCCTCTCACCCAGACTGCTGGAGATAGACTCCAGCTCCCCTGCGACCCTGTATGGAAGAAGCGGGTATAGGAATTGGACAGATGGAAGTTTCAAAAGAAATGTCTAGTATGCCTAATCATTTTTGCAAAACTGTTCATGAATTTGTGATGCTTTCTCACTAAAATTTCAAAAGTTTCTTTTATGCAACGGAGATTTCGTTTTTTAAGCCAACTTGAACTCCTGATTACCATGAAAATATGTTATTCCTATTAGAAAAACTAAAATAACATGTAATAACACACGTGTAGGATAATTTACATTCAAGCTGTGCTTTCATATAGCGTGAATGATAATGTACTTTTGGATAATTCAGTTTTTTATTTTGGAACAACTTAATATTTTGAGTTGAGTTTCCATAAAATTAAGTCAGAGGGGTTTGAATTCTGTATTTGAAAGAAATGATGAAATGATTTAAGTAACTATATCTTAAATCTTTAAGTTAAGCAAATTTAATTAATTCTACTTAATTCAATGAGGCCTGCAGTTCTTTAGATGTTGTTCTTTTGTGACCTCGTGCATCAAGTCATTGATGTGCTCTTGGAGTAATTTGGTAGACCGGTCGCTCCTGGGAAGGTCACCACTGTTCTATGTTTTCTTCATGAATGCATAATTAGTCTCACTGTGCAATGTGGTTAATCACTGCTAACTCATGTTTTCACAAGTTAAGTGTATATATTATTACACATGGCCCCTTAGTAACTGAAACTATCATTTAAAAACGTCACTTCTTTGTTAAACTGAAACATGTAAGCGCAAAAAATGCAAAGAGAGAAAATGTGTGAGGCTACCTGAATAACTAAAAAACAAGCATATTAATGCATTTTATATTGAAGTGCTTCTAAAGCCAAAACATCAACACAGATCCCAACCTTGACTGTTTTTTATTTTACCCTAGACATCAGTTCATATAACAAATTACGTCCATCTATCTTATGTTCATCCATATTGCTTGCCCAATCGTAGAAGTCCACAACCACAGAACACCTAAGCCTTTGTAAACTTAACAAACCCTTCATAATGAATGTTTGCCATCTACACACTTTGTCATTTGCTTTCTTACTTTACCATTCATCACACCAGGGGATGAAAATGTCAAACAAATTACATCATTGCTCTGTATTGATTTTTTCCCTCCAAAATAGGGTTCTTAATTTGATAAAAACCATGAAATCAATGCTCTAAAAAAGACACCAATAAGAAATAATTTTGGTAGATTCAGTTGGAGAAACAAGCCTATCGACAGGGAATAATAAAAAACAACTCATGAGGGTAGCTTCCCTTTGTTGTGCATAGGATTATTTCAGGTTTTTAATGTGATTCAAAGTTTATCAGTATTATCAAAGAGTTTACTTAGTTGTATGATTGTTCTTGGCATTTAGCTCTGCAATTAGCACTTTTTCTTCCTCTGAGAAGCTGCTAGCATTTCCTGGCACTGTACATTTAAGTGTTATGTCTCTCCACATACTGTATATGCATAAATCTTTAGAGCCCACCTCCAGGAAAATAAAAAAAGAGAGAAAGGATTGTCTTTCCACAGCTCCATCTTTATTTTTAGTGGTTGGATGTTGATGAGAGAGAAGAGAACGCAAGAGGGTGAGAAACAACATCACAAGTGGGGGAAGGAAGGAGAAAGAAAAAGTGAAGAGGGAGAGCAAAGTGGTCAGGGTGTTGTTTTGGTTCCTCTGTGTTTCAGGGGGCTGTATGACTCCTTCGTCCGAGCGAGCTGGAGAGAAAAAGGGGACATAACCGCACCAACCTTTGACGTGATGGGGGAGCAAGAGGGTGGGTGTGGGGTCTCTGTAGCTACTGCCGTATAAAAAGCCAAGCCTGAGAAAACCGCACCACAAACTCACCACACACACATACACACACATACTCACAGTGGCTGCTCTGTATCTCTCACGCTCACCCACTCTCATTATTCTCTTCCTCTCCCTCTCTCTGTCTCGCTCCCTCTGTCTCTCACTCCATTCCTCTGGGCTCTGCATATTTCTTGCTTCTTCTCACAAGTCACATTGTGTTTGTAAGTATGCGCTGAATGTCTCCCTGTGTATGCTTGGGTTTCCTTAAGTCTTTTTCTATGTTTGAGTGACTGCTTGCCTACTTGAGTGTGAGTGAGTGGAGAAGTGAGCTGTATTAAGTGTATGTGGGTCTCTGTCTCTCCCTCACACACTCGCGGCTCCTCTTGCAACTCTTCCTGGGATCTCCAGGTCCCTTTCCTCGGTGACAGGCTCCCCACACTAAACAGTCACCATTTCCGCCCCCGGGAGACCCACGCTGGCTGCGCAGCCCCTTCCCCGACTCAGCATCGGGAGGAAGACCCTGGTGGCGGCTGCTGTGGGGGTTATGCTGGTCCTGGTGCTGGTGGTACTCATCCCTGTGCTTGTCAGCTCCGTGAGTACAGATGCCAGCCACTATGAGATGCTGGGCACCTGTCGAATGGTGTGCGACCCTTACACGAACAAGGGCACTCCAGCCAGCAGCACCAGCTCCACTGGTCTGCAGGGAGAGGCAGAGGCACTAACTGACCACAGCAATGTTCTGCCACCATCCACCCTGCAGCAGGGTCCGCAGGGAAAGCCTGGCAGGCCAGGAAAGCCAGGGCCACCTGGACCACCTGGACCCCCCGGACCACCTGGTGAACCGGGGCCACCAGGGCCAGCTGGGCCCCCAGGTGACAGAGGGGATCATGGAAGGACTGGGATTTTGGGTCTGGGGGGTAACGGAGCTATCAGCACAGCCACCTACAGCACAGTGCCCCGGGTGGCTTTCTATGCCGGGCTTAAAAACCCCCATGAAGGCTACGAGATCCTAAAGTTTGACGACGTGGTCACCAATCTTGGCAACAACTACGATGGCATTTCGGGCAAGTTCATCTGCAGCATACCGGGTACATACTTCTTCATCTACCATGTGCTGATGAGAGGAGGGGATGGCACAAGCATGTGGGCAGACCTCTGCAAGAACGGTCAGGTGAGTACTTTAAAAGTTTTTCTGACCTTCTCTTTCTTTCGGTGCTTCCTCTGCAGCTCTCCTGCTTAAAAATCCCTGTTTAGCCAAAGTGAAAGCCTCCAAATAAAAGGGAGACATTGTGAAAAGAAGCGGGGCATTTGTAGTCCAGTTGAAAGCTCACAGCTGTGGCGCACATCACGCCTGGAGATAAAAAAAAAAAAAAAAAAAAGAGATGACTGGTTGCAAAGTGTCTCTTCCTCGAGTAACGCGTCCCGAGATAACCGCGCGTCGAGATCCAGAATATGGTGCGGGCTGAGTGCGGAGAGCGAGCAAATCCTTTATTCTTTCATCGGAAAACGTTCTGAAGATCCGCTATTTTCCTCTTCCTCTCTGTTTCTCTTCCAGTCTGTTTATCTAAAATTGGTGTAATTTAACGGTAGTTTGTGGCAAGTTGTTATTTGCATCTCTTCAGAGAAGGGATGGAAATGAAATGAACAGAGCTGCAAAAAGCAATAATGACGTCCTCTCACCCTGTATTTACTTTTATTTTATTTTAAGCATGCATCAGCGGTTTTTGTTATTGTTATTATTAATTTGTTGAGTCGCAGTTAGTCTTGTGACAAATTAACTTTTGGAGACGCTGCTGCAGAGAGGGGAGATGAACAAGCCGCATCAAATGCGAAAGCTTCGCGGAATCCGTTGCCTTACCGCGCCTGTATCCTGCCACTTTCAAAGTGGCGTTAAATGCGTTTATGTGGTTTATTCTCGTCCACTTTGAGGTTTCATTTTCTAATATTATTGTGCGCCCTGAAGGGTCCTCTACAAACGCGCCTGTTTGCACTTTACAACTTCTAGCCGTCCGTCAGATCTTTTCTCTTCGAAGTGGCGCCAGCAAACGTTTTTGACAGTAAAAAGCGTTGCTTTTTTTAACTTTTTGACAGTGAAAGTATATTTTAGATACGAATATGTTGCGGATATAACTGTTATTGATCTGACAGAATGTGTCCAAACTATACCGGTTCAATCACGCATATAAAAACAACAAATCATTTTATGCTATTTTGTAATCATATGAACCTCAATACAGTGACATCAAATTAATAATTTCTGGCATCTGTGGGCAATATAATATGAAATAATCAGAAATTACAAATTAGGATGTCTTATTGTGTTCCCCTTCCCCAAAATGCATCTTTAATGCATAAAATGATGCTTAACAAGCTCATCAGCACTTTGTTTCTTGTCACATAAAATCACAGTAAATCATGCACACAGAGATGCACTGATGTGATGAGACATACAGCTGCTGGAATATATTCAGTCTTTTGCAGCACATAACTTCTTTCACGAATTAATACATAAAACACATTAATCATTCATCTTAGACTTAATCATTCTAGAGGCTTGTAATTTACAGAGATGAGTCTCATCTGTGGAGAAAAAATTGTCAAAATAAATCATAAAAATTGTTTCAAACAGAACCAACTCCAGGCATCATGTTTTCAATCAAATATTTTTAAGGGCCTGTGCCTTGTGCCCATATGCTCAAAAATAATACACACACAGATCTGACACCAAAACCCACGGTGATTTTAAACTATAAGCCAAGACCATATGTGGAGCTCAAATCAGCGTAAACCTTCAGTCTTGCCAAGGGAGCCAGAGGTTAATTTCTTTAACCCAACTATATTCTCAATGAGAAATAAAAAGAAGGTTATGGCAATCCCCTCCTATATTTAATGCCTTACTCAACAGTAATGTTTATGGGTGGGTGTAAAAGCATTGATATATAGAAGGGGGAAAAGAACATATGTTCCTATAAAAACGCCTTCTGCTCCTTCCTCATTCTACTCTCAAGAGGAAGGTGTGGAGGTACTAAAGTTAGCAGGTCAATGTTCATCTCCTGAGACCCAGGTAATGTTTTAAAAGAGGCAATTGCTGCTCTGTCTCTGTCCTCCTCTGTCCCATGCATGCACAGCTTATGCATAAATGAGCAGTCTTCTCTGTTTTTATTACGTGGTGTGCTTGGTTTAATGAACAAGCCCCCTGAGTATTAGTTTGTGTAAATGACTGTAAAAGGTTATAAATATTTGTCCAACTTATGGTTCATCACTGATGAAGTACTGAAAGTTGAGCAGAAGCTCCTATGTCTTCTCCGGTGCTTTACTCAGCTCATTAAAGCTGCAAAAAGCTGTTCTGTGAGTGGGGGACAAGGGAGGATAGGGAATTGCAAACAATACCAGTATTTTATCATCTTTTGGACTCAGCAAAGTGTTCGGATTTTCAGAGCCTGTGCAGCTATGTTTTCACCAGCATGTACTCCTTCTAATTGTATAGGTTGCCTTCTTTCTTCTCAGCTTCCACTTGTGCTTCTGTTCACTTGGTACAGCACAACAGAACAACTTGAGCAATTTCCCAGAACTTTAAAAATGTTCAGGCGAGACTTGAACATGCAAACCCACCACACTTCATTCACTTTTCAAATTTCTTGCTGCCTTCAATGCTTGTACTTCATGCCTCTAAGCCTAGGGTCTGAAGCTCGCCTTAATGAATCAACGCATTGCTGTAACGTCTCATGGACACGTTCTCTGGGACTTGGCAGTGACAATGAAGACACATTTTAAGCGGAGGGGATAAGAAAAGAGGGCAGAAAATACACGGTTATTGTGCTATTGTGCCATCTTGCCGATTTAATTGTAATTAAAAAGCTTGAACCAGATCCAGGATGTGTTTGCGCCTCTTCTCTCAGTTCCCTTCTTAATATTGTTATTAATCCGCAAAACCATTTCAGAGTTAATTAAAAGCAATGACTTCAGCGTCAGTCTCAAGAGGACCATAGTGAATAATCGCTCTGTCTCCTCCTTTAATAAGCTTCAATGTCCTTCGTGCACATGTCTCTTCCCTTGCAATTACCACTGCAGTCTCCTCCTTATACCGACACACAAACACCAACACACACGTTCATGCTTTGCCCCCACTACCTCGACCCACCCCAGCTGTGTAGTGCCCTCCAACTCTCCTCTACGGTCCACAGATGCTCACTCCTCTTTAGAAGCACTAAGTTTTCATCTTAAATAAAAAAACAACTAAGTTTTGTTCCAAAAATGGAAACTGGGGAGAATTGGATCGTGACACCTCAAAATCGATTTACTAAAAACACGGCGCCTTTTGTATTGTTCATTGTTCTCAAGTGATGCATTGCTGTGTAGCAAAATGTGTAAAAGTATGCTGTCTCCACTTAAACTTTGCTTTAAGGAAAACTTTTTTCTCCTTCTTCTTTCAACCATTAAGCATTGCTTGGCTTTTAGTACTGTCACATGTCATTTCCTTGTCAAACCATTTGTTACAGACCGTCTCTACTCGTAAAGGCACCTCCGGGAGGTCTTCAGCTCTGATACACATTAACACAGATTGTTTATCTTGTTGCAGCATATCCAGGTGAAACCCACGCACAGTGTTTAGCATCTGGTGACAATTCCAACATTAAATACAGAAGCTGAGCCATCTGGATTGGATCTGCTGTTTTGAGTGTCAGAAGGATGTTAATAATAAAAAGAGATGTCAGTAAACCAATAAAGATAACAACATACAGTTTCTCTTAATTGTTTTTAACTCAAAACTCAAAACGTTCACACAATGGCAATACTTGATTTAACTTGATTGATTTTAGCATTCTGGTAATGTTTAGACCTGCGATTCTTCGTTGTGCACTGAGGACCCTTTGTGTGTTTGCTTGGTGCAATAGAGGCACTCTGTCTGAAAGAGACAAGCGGGGTTTGAGAAAGCCACCCTTAGTCCCTTAGCCTTTTTGCCTGTGGTATTGATCCCCTTATGCACAATGTGTATGTGTGAGAATGCATGCTTTTCTTTCCTTCCTCTGACAGACCTGTTTCTTTCCGGGACGTGTGTATATCATGGCACTTCTTCTATAATCAGCCTGAGACGTAGTGGAGGCGGACCTTTGGCCTTGATCTGCTGTGTAATTGGACATTGGATTTGACACTCTGCCGAGTGGAACATTAGAGCTGGTCTAATTAGGTGCAAGAGCTATTAAATGAAGATTGGCCCACGTTGTTAGAAAATACCACACAGATTGGAAATGTCAAGATGACATCGGGTTGTCATCTGGAAGCACGCTGAAGAAAATCTATCATTTCTTGGAGAAGCTTTTAAAGTTGTTTGAAAACTGCCCAACATTTTCTCTGTTAGAAGTCAATTACTTCCTAAAATGTTCACATACTTCAGCATTGCATCTTAATTAATTTTCAGTATAATCACTTGGTTGGTGCTTATTTTGCATGAATTGCTTCATAAATGCAGAGCAGCATATAAGTGATTGATCTGTGGCTCTGCAGAGGTGTTAAGGAAGCCTAGCGTCCTTCAGCTTGTCTGCACTGCTGGTGTCTCTCATTCTACCCAAGACACTACTTCATAGATTCTCTATGGACTTACGTGATTAATAGTACCTCTGGCAGTGTGGGCAGGGACCATGTCCTGCTGGAAAATGAAATAAGCATCTCCAAAAAGCTTGTCAGCAGAAGGAAGCAAGAAATGTTCTGTAATTTCCTGGTAGAAAGCTGTGCTAACTTTGGCCTTGATAAAACACACTGGATGAACACCAGCAGATAATATGGCTCCCCAAATCCCCACTAACAATGGAAACTTTACACTGATCTTAAAGTGTTTCAGATTCTTTGCCTCTTATATTCCCCCCAAAAATACATCTATTTAATTTTAAGTGGATTGTGGACCTGAGCAACAGTAAATTTGTTCTAGCCTTCACCAAAGTAAGATGCCTTCTAATGCTAACTGAAAGCCTATGTCCTGGATATGTCTGTGTGTAGTGGCTCCTGAAACACGGTCTTCAGCTGCAGCCCAACCTTGCCAATTTCTCTTAAACTTTTGAATGTTCTTTGTTTTATAACCATCTCAAGACTGCGGTTCTCACTGTTATGGCTGCCCCTTTCCTAGCACCTTTTTCCTTCCTGTCAACGTTCGATTAATATGATTGGATACAGCATTCTGTGAACAACCTGCTGTGGCTTACCGTAATTGAAGAGGGTGTCAACTGCCTGCTTTCAAGTAAGCAGACATAACATTGCCATATAATATTTTTGTATTAGCAATCCTTTTTAATTCCCCTTATCTAATATGATTTATTTAGCTGTAAATGTAAATTAGCAGTAAAGAACGTCTGGAATCTATAATATATGGGTTTCACTTTATGAGGTAAATTGCTGAACTCAACTAAACTTTTCAGTGGTGTTCCAATTTATTGAGATACACCTGTACATCTTTTTAAATGAAGAGCCATTACAACTTGACAGCACACAGACTCCCCATGCAAGCATTTATGTGAATAGGAAGTGCATGATATTATGCTAATTTCTATTGTCTCATGTACAGAGCGAGCCAAAACAAACTAAAATAGGCTGGTCTCCTGTGACTGGCTGACTCAAGGATGCAGTGATGTTGACTCACAAAGCTTCTTCATTATAATGAGGACCATATGGGAGATCGACAAGTGCACCAGAACCTCTTATGCAAACATATCGCTCTCTGTTTCTCCCCACGCCCCTGACATTTAGATGTCCCCTGAATTCAGCCTTCACTGATACCCACAATTATCCTCTCCCTCTTAACGGGAAGGCTGCAAGTCGATGACTTAAAATGGCTTAGCTGTCTGCTGCATAACTCAGAGTGCTTAGCACCTATTGCCCTCCTCAAATTTAAAACAGTTGAAACTGCCAAGAGAGTATTGGCCGCTATATGAAAAACATACATCATAAGCAACCTGCCAGGATCCCCTTCAATCCAATACAGAAACCCTTATTCTCAAATAGTCCTTTTTTATGATCTGTGTGCCTCAGGGCTTTCAAGGAACTCAACTGTAAAAATGGGCCTTGTGTTAAGGACTCAACTCAGACAGTTCAGTGAGCGGTGATCAAGGGTTTGGTGTTGGTGGCTGAAAACCTTAGTAATTAACTGAGTGTGATGAGTCAGACACAGGAAAGAAAAGAGGGGCTGGATTTTAGGTCAGAGTTCATGCCCTTTTATCCAGCCCTGTTTTCTATCAGCAGAGCTATCCGTTTCCATTACCGGCCTGCATTCTGTCTGTTTGTAGTATTCTGAATGCAAGAAATTGGGATACATGCAATAAACTGATGAAATATTGCACCAGATGAAATATTGGGACCACTAAGTATGTTTTACAGGAGGGAGAGAGATTTTTGTGCAGTAATGCTGATTTGTTTTAAAGTAGGCTGCACAGGTATGAGGAAAACAGCTGGTGAAATTAATTCAGGAGATTTTTTTTCTCTCCCGTCTGACAGATGGCAAATCTCCTGTTACCATTTCATTTTTCTTATCCTGTTTTCACTTAGGTTTCCTCCGGCAAATGAACCTGTAACACATGGTGCTTTGTGAAATGACAATTCTCTTGCATATCATCGTAGTTTCCTGGTGTCATTATTTTAGTAAAATATTACCACCCCTGTGTATGCGTGTAATCAAGAAAAAGAAGGGTGGGGGGCTTGTCTCCGGGTTTTATTCTTGTTACTGTGTGGTTTTTATATGTATATGGCTGGGAAATGTTGGATCAGGGCTCAGAAGTGAAGGCAAAGCCATCTAAGCTGCCATTAGGCATGCTGTTCACGGCTGGAATGTTCAAACACAATTAGATGGCTGCACACTTTGATTTAAGAAGGACCAATAGACTGGTTGATCCAAAATGGCGGCTCAACACAAAGTCAACAAATCCCCCCAACACAGAAGCCTCAAGACACATCCTTGTCAGTGAGACAAAGCCTTTTTGTAAGATATTTGCCAGATAATTGCCCCGGTGCGACATTTCCAACTTCTCAAACAGATCAAAAGTTAAAGTATGATTATTTTTATGAGCGGATTTATAATTCATGCATTGTGAAATGGTATGCTGATTGAGCACAAAGTCTTTTATGATTAAGGTTGGGTGTCAAGTCTCTTATTCTGAGCCATGAACTCAAGTGTATTGCTCACATGAGTGTATTATTTTTCACAACGGTGACGTTCACATTTAGATTGCAGAAGTTAGTAAGTTTGGAGAATCAGGCGTGCCTTAACTAGTAAATAAAAAAAAACAGCCTTGGATTTTCTGTCCACAGACAGAATATTATTCAATCAAAGCCATCAGGCTCACAATGTGACGGATGCAAACACGCACGAGCAGCCACAAGGAAGACAACATCGCTGACACCTCATTTACCATCACTGAGGCAGGCGCCTGCGGCCTCACGCTTTGTTTGTCCTGTCAAAGTTCTTCTACATATTCTGTGTCAAGGTCGCGCAGTGCCAGTCGGCTGTTTGTCCTGCTCATCACAGGCTACATATCTGCCACGCTGCCTGCATATGAACCCTGTGCTCATATCCCTAACAAGCTCTCTGCACGGCGAGGAGAAAAACAAAAACACAAGGAGAAAAAAAAGCTCAGAGAAGAGCCCCCCCTCCTCATTGTTTCGAAAATAGAGTATTTATTCATGCATGTGTGTCACTAAAAGCAAAAGGAGGGAGGCTGCAGCAGTTAGCCTCTGATGGGTGTGAAAACCATTAGAACAAAACAACCAAAATAAAACAAGAATACTGCTGTGGAAGAGCCTGGATTTTAAGGGATTTTACTCTTACTGATGATTTACTTATTCACTTGCTTTGCACGACTCTCCTCAAACGACAAAAAAAAAACAAGCAAGTAAACCCTAAAAAAAATCATAATGGGACCAAAAAAAAAAAGTAAAAATGCATCTCTTTTCAAACCTAACGAAGAGAATTTCTCTACTGTATGACAAATTTGTGACATTGCCAGAGGTACCCAGCTTCTGTACACCTACCTGCGATCAAATATTTTGAGAAAATTTTATTAAAAGTCCCACCTGACAAATCCTCCAGAGCCGTCATCAGCTGCCTCTTCCCGCAGGCCCACATCACTAACTCTCTAATAAGATGGTGTTTACTTTGCACACTCGTGGCATGCCGTATCATATTAATATGCACCGGACGCCCGCATCTGAGAATCAAAGTGGGAGATGTTGTTTGCACATAGATATGAACTGTGCAAGATTTAATCATGCGGATAAATAATAATTTAAAATGACTATTTTCTATATATGACTTCTGGATCTCACAACCTTTTCCAAGACTTGCACAGTTCAGATTTTTAGTGACAGCTCCGCTTACTGTCCAGGCCTGCTTTGGAGAAGTCTTCAGCACCTCATTGTTTCCAGCACGATTTTGTTGCGACTGTGAGGTCAACATTTAACTGCCCGTGAAGACTAAATGTGAAGTTTGCTGTTTTCAGTGATGGACAATGTCAGAAAATAATGTTCATGTAATTATAGAACTACCTCCACAAAGACACTGAAATGAGCAAATGAAATATCCCTTTAAATCTCATTAAGTATTTGATTAAAAAAATAAAGCAAAGGTCCCTACTCCTTTCAAAGACTAACTACTTTATACATTTATTTTTTGTAAAGAGGGTCTAAGGTGGTTTATATTTAACAAGATGATAAAATACATTTCTTAACCTAACATTTAGAGAATTTGACTGGCTCTTATCAAGGTGAAATTTGAAGTACTTCTGGGTCTTTTTACATAGTTAGGAACCTTCATGAGAAGAAAGAAAGAAAGAAAGAAAGAAAGAAAGATAGAAAGAAAGAAAGAAAGACTATTCAAGCTTGAAAGTGTGTGGGAGGGCACTCCGGATGAGGTCAAGGCTTACCAACTCCAATGTGATCTCATGGCTTTATGCGGCCTCTGTTCTGTTCATGTATGTTCTTATTCATTAAGAAGCTCAGTTTAAAAGGCAGACAAAGTGCTGATGCATCTTCAATTCAGTGAGCTGAGAGTAAAGCGAAGAACATCTGTGACTTTTTTGAATCACACAGAGAAATGAGAGTCTGATAACTTATAAGGAGGCTTTAAAGGAACTCTAAGAGGGGGAATATTATTCTGAAAAACTAACATGATAATATAAGACGGTGCGAGATGTAAAAGCATAGCTGCAAGTGGTACATGTTTGAACCTACTGTGTTATGTTTGAAAATCCTATCTGTAACATCTCATCTCACCATGGAAGAAGCTCTTGTCCTGGGTGGTTTTTGAAAAAGGCTATACAAAAAAAATTATTATTATATAATATAATTGTATTATTATTATTATTAATTATTATTATTCTGCTGTGAGGAGTTGAATTATTAACAAATACTTTTGCTCAGGATCTGAATTGTCCAGGTTATAAATAAAGAGCCACAAACACGGGGCTTCACTCCTTAAATCTTTTTCTTTTAGGCAGTAGTTCAACAATAGTTTTATTCTGTGACCTGCGGCAGCCGCGTCTGTGAGTCTCTCATTGTGTTCCTCGAGAAAACAAGGCTCTGAAATGTTTGCCACAATGTTTTTCCTCTTTAAAGCTAACTCTTTTAACACTAGAGCCAATTTAAATGGCTACAGTGAGTGTTTGTGCGTTCTCCTGTAGCAGCTAATCAAACCACTGGCTGCTGAGTTTATGCAAGTAAATCTTTGCGTTTGCTATTTTATTTTGTTCTTTTCATTCCTCTGTACATCTTCTGTACAAATTAATGTTCCAGCTGTAGGTTTTAAAAATACCTGGAGAAGACGACCTTGAAACTCTTTGTATTGACAAAAGAATGTGGAAAGTGAAAAATGCTTGTATCCTGCATACACCTTTACTGAGGGATATGTACAGAAAAACCAGACCTGAGCAAAAATACAGACAATACATTTAAAAACTGAACTAGTTGTTGACATAAATAGTTTCAGGAGTTCATTCATTTAAGAAAAACTGTTACTTTCTGTATTGTCTATATTGCTCCCTTCTTCTAACATGTGTCTATACAACTGCTGCTTTCAAACCTTAAGCAGACCAACTCATTATTGGGAATTCTCCATGCCCCCCAACCTGCCATTGAGGAACTTTGCAGGCTGACCTCAGACAAGCCAGAGTGGACTCAAGTTCATATAATGAGCCACAAAAAAGAAAGGAAAAAAAAAACTTTTCAAATGCATGGAAACTATTGATTTTGATCTGCCCCTACTGAAAAGACTAAGTGACTAATAGGCTTGTTTAACCACTGGTTCTATCGAATGATGTACGATGCTTTACTTTTTTTCCTCTTTGGAGAAAATAATGATCTTTTTTTTAATTCAACTCAATTTAGGTAACAAATGGTGCAGCTGTCTTAGTTAGTAGCTGTTTAATAGCACTGAGAGTGCTATAATAGTAGTGCAGACAATAAGTGGAGTTTGCGAATATCAGCGTTGGGCATGAACACATCTATTAGTAGAGTTTACTCTTTTGGAGAACTTTAATTCGGTTTTCTATAAAATAAGCTTTAACTGGCAACATTTAACAGAGCTCTATTTGGGATTGAGCTCTACTATAAACTTTGAAAAGCTTCGAAGAAAAAGCTTCTTTATACAGAAAACAGTTGTGATATTTAAAGCACAGGAATTGGGTTGAACACATTTGTCCACGTAATTCAGGCTCTATGGGGACCTGCTGTTTAAACCTGATAATGTCATTTTCTTCTGTGTTTTAAGTGTAACAACACAAACTGAAAGCTTGTTCCATAACTATCTAAACCATGGGATTAGTTAGATCTGGGCATTTAGCACTCAAGCCCAACAATTTTTTTTAAATAGCCTCAGATCTTTTGAATGAAAGAAACTAGTGTCCTCTTCAGAAAAAGTGATGACACACTGGACATGGTGCCTGCTATTTTGCACACATGTTGCAGCTTGACTATGCTCACACAGTGAAGGGTCCTGCTGCAGACTACGTAGATAGACACCATTGGGTACAGGTGGCTGGCGAAGGTTCTTACATTGTCTTAGTTCACTAGTCATGCGGTTATTAAAAAGTTTTTCTAAGTTCGAGAAGTGGAGCTGAGACTTTTGGAGGACAAGAAGTTCCTTCCTGTTCTGCAGTATCAGTAGAGCTAAGCTGTTTCATCCACAGGTTGGAAGGCATTTATATTTTATCCTCAGTTGAGGGTCTGAAACATTTTTGTCATTTATGAAACAGGAAATATTTAATCTGTCGGAGCATACATCCATTTTCTTTACTCGCATATAGTCACTGGGCCCAGTGGGCTGGTGCCTGTCTCCAGTGGTCAATGGGGAAGAGAAGGATACTGGACTGGTCACTATTTCATCTCAGGGCAATACAAAGACACACAGGACAGAAAAGCATGCACACACACATAGACACACACCTAAGGGGAATTTGGAGTAACCATTTAACCAAGTAGTCATGTGTTTTTTTGACTGTGGAAGGAGAAAACCCATGCATGCAAACTCCATGCAGAAAAACCATAGGCCAGGACTTGATCCCAGAACATCTTGCTGCAAGGCAGCATACCCCCAACTACATTACCATGCAGCCCTCTGTTAGGGCCGATAACAGCAAAAAAGCCTAACATGATAAAATAGCTAAAAAACCAAATATAAAAATATACATTTTCAAGCATCTATTATTGGCCTTTTTATCTTTTCTTTAGGAGCCAGACTTTTTACAGTGAAGTTCTTTTGGTTTCCTTTTCCCCTATTTATTGTCCATTGCTTATCCCGTACAGCTTTTCTGGTCTTAGTTATATATCACTGGGGATGAACTGGACCTGTCTGTCTTGAAAAGTGACTAGAGATAAAATATGTTGTGGTAATAAACTGAGTTGAATTAAATGGAACCAAATGGTGCCTGAACATGAGAGCAGATTTTGCATTGTGTCCTTTACAAAGCAGCACAGCGGACCAAAAGAAGAGCTTAACTAGAAAAAAAGTTGAAAATCTGCAGAAACCTGACAGAGGACCTGAAAGAAGCATCACACTTCATTTAATCTTCTACTTTATGTAGTTTTTGTCTGAGTAATTCATAGGTCAGAGTAATTGGCTGAACAAGCAAGAAAAAGGTGAAGTGAGCCTCCCCTCCTCATTGTGAAGTACAACATACATTTCTCATAAACAAAAGAAAATACCTTTGAGATGCTTTTTAAAAATCTAACAATGAAATTTGTCTCAGTTACAAAGAGAAACAGCAATAAAGATAAAATTGTTGTATAACAGTAAAAAACTACTAGCAAAGAGGAAGGATGAACATATTCTTTTGTTTAATTTAGTTTACATTCCTTCAAAAACCCACCACGTAGGCAGAGAACTGGTACAACAAGACCTATATTATGTTCTTTAAATAAAATACTTTAAAATGTATGCTACTGTTGTTGGAAATGTAAAATATTTCTGGGCTGGGCTAAACCTGCAATGTTTTAGGTTCCTAACAATGCCTCTGACAGAAACCATCTGCATCCATTTCTGTTGTTACTACGAAGGTCCCAGGGTTTGCAGAGGGGTTAATGTTTTCTCTCATGTTTAATGTTGCTGACTGAACACTGTGGAATTAAGTAAAGTCAAAGTAACAGTGCTGCTGTTGTATGTTAATTACATGAGTCAAGATTATTTCATCTTATTAAAAAAAAAAGGAACACCAGTTCTGTAGTTCTTTAAGGGTGGCCACAAATAAAATACAGTTTCAATGGGAAGATTTCAAACGTTTTGCTTTCTGATAACTAAAGCATAAAAATATCAGAGTTAGAGCAGCTTATATGTGAGTTTGGCCACATTATAATATCATTTATGTGAAGAGAACAGCAGAAAATTAAAATGATGTGTGTGAATGTATGTGAATGCCAGGTGATGATGTAATCTAAAGGCTAAACAATGTGATCTGCAAATTATTAAAAACTTAATTTTAAGAAATTGATAAATGAACAACAACAAATTAATTGAACATAGTTTTCAAGGTTTAGAGGCTGATATATGAACATGAATTAATTCAGTTTTAACCATGTGAACTCAACTTAGAACTAGTTCTTGGTGAAGGTGAACTGGCGCCACAGTGATGACAGTAAAATTTATTACCAGCAATGATACAAATGAACCCAAATCTGCTGCTCACTTTAGTATTCTGGTTTAAGGGTAGATTCTGCTTTTTGTAAGCATATAAATGCCACAGATCTAAAAATCAGCTGTGCTGCGCATGTTCTGCACAATTAGTGACTAGTAAATGAATATAGAGAAACATGGAAGAATCTCTGTTCTATTTCTGCTGCAATCAAAATCAGCCAATGTGACAAAGAAAGTGTAAAATTCAATTTAATAAAGGTCTAAATAACATTATTTTGACAGTTTGTGATGCATAGACACTAACGGACCCTGATGAAACCCTGCCAGGGCTCCACTGTAAGCACATCCATATCTTACTTGTTCCAGAAGTGTATTGCTTTCAGTCTGGTTTTCATTATATATTGATGTTAAAGTGGAATGAGATCAAGTGGCACTGTTGCACTGCAGAGTGTCATTGATTATCTAAATCTGTCCTTTAGCAAACATCTCCATTGTCCAAGAGGAATAAAGAAAAGCAAGGAGTGTGCTCACCTCTAATGGGCATAAACACCTCCAGGAAACTTTAATTCTGCGTTGGTCTTTTTACTTCAAATTCAAGTCAATTTAAAGTTTATTCAAAAAGCAAAATGCAGCAGACTTCAAAGTCTTTTTTTGAAGATACTCAAATATGACCAAACTAATTTAATGAAATAACATTTCAAGCTGTCTAACTTAATACTAAACAGTAAATTACAGTAGTACAGTAATACTAACAACACAAATTCTAAACTTTTTATTTTACCCCTCAATAGTTTAATTTAGAAAAAACAAATAGGCATAATGTAATATATTTTCTTTAACACAGCAACATAATATGAGATCCTTATGGTGCACTTTTCATATCTAAAATACACCACTTGTGTTCATTTGTGCCACTCATACACACAAACCACATGCATGAAAATTAAGCTGTTGTTTTAGGACTTGTGTGGCTCTGAAACTTCCTCTCCACAGAAACACTGAATGTTTGTAGTGGAGCTCTTAATTACCCAGGACAGGATATTGAGAAGCTTCACCGAATGCCCTGTAGTCAGACTCACATATCCACTCTTACAGAAATACACTCTGTGAACAGAGATGGAAAAATACTTCTCCTTTATTTACTTATTATGCAGATCATTCCCCTGAGTCGTGCCAGTTGTTATCAGATATTCCCGCTTATCTTAAAGGAGATCCGGGATGGTTAATATTTTGATTTTTTTCTGTATTTCCTTCATGATGAAAAACCGTGTGAGTCTGCCTTGCTGTTGAGCATCTGAGACTCTTTCTTTCTATGGACCTTTTGTTCCAAGGTTAAATCTTAGTATTTTTTCTCTCCTCTTTTTCCCCTTTCTTTATGAAAGACCACTGGCTCAATTGAAACCATAAATCTGCTTGACAGAGGGGCCTGAGGTTTGACTGTCCCTCTTGTAGGTCCTGTGGGTTAAATGTCAGCCCTGTCCAGTAATTCTTTAAACTTTACACTTTAAAACTTTTCAAGAGTCACCAAATTTAGAGTTAGTTTTTTTTTTTTTTTCCTTTGTCACTGTTTTAGCTTCAGTTATTTGACTGCATTTGAATTAGCTGAGTGTAGTAGACATTTTACCTTCAAAAATGCCCTTCTCTTAGTAAATTGTATTCATGGCATTGAAACATTGTTTTATGTGGTCTCATATTTAATATCATTAATTTATTTTCTTTAAATTGTAAATTATCATACATAAAACAGCCAGTCAATCAGAAATAAGGACAGAAAGCAAAAAGTAGTATTTATCGAAGTATTTCAGACAGTTACTACACAATTTAAGGAGGACCTACTGTATATGTTTACTGTGTCTTGCAAAAGTATTCACACCAATGGAACTTCTCCACATTTTAACAACAAGCAGTGATTTTAATGGGATTCAGTGTGATAGATTAACACAAACCAGTGCATAATTGTTAAATGTAAGAAGAATGAATAAAAATCTGAGTGAAAAAAATTGTGGAGTGCATTTGTATTTACACATCACCTCAAATAGATCATGCCCATCGAGAAACAAGGTGGCAGTATCATGTTGTGTGGAGGCTTCTCTTCAGCAGGCACAAGAAAGGTAGTCATAACTGATGGGGCAGTAGTGCAACTAAACATGGGCACTCCTAAAAAGAAATCCCGCTAAAGGCTGTAAAAGACTGGAGACTTACGTGGAGAATTCCCTTTCAGCTGAAATATGACCATACAACTACAGGAATCTACAGAACTACAATACCATGTTTTAGATGTATACATGGCAGCCTCACTTCTTTCAGTCTGCCCCAGGGTAGCTGTGGCTACAATGTAGCTTACCACTGTCAGTGTGTGAATGTGTGTATGAATGGGTGAATGACTGAATGTAATGTGAAGCGCTTTTGGGTCTCTGGGGACTTGATGAAGCGCTTTACAAGTACAGGCCATTTACCATTTACATTGTTATGTGGAAAAAGGCACCAACGTCCGAAGTCCAGAACTACAAAAATTTTGAATCTGTGGCAAGACAAGATAGATGTTTACAGATGCTCTCCATCCAATTTGACTGCGCTTGAGCTATTTTTGCAAACAAGAATTGACAAGTTCCAGTCTCCAATTGTGCAAAGCTAGTAGATACATACTGTACCTTAAAAGACCTCAAGCTGTAATTGCAGCCATAGGTGGCAAACAGTTTTAAAAGTCAAGTCATTTGCCTGGCACCTCATAATTACATGCTACTTTGTGTTGTTCTGTAACACAAAACCACAATAAAATACAATGAAGTTTGTGATCTTAACATAAAAAAGTGTGAAAATGTCCTTGTCCATCACATAAAATATACATACACATAAAAAAACACTGAAGTTTTATGATGCAATAAAATGGCTAAAAATCTAAGGTGGGTAAATATTTATGCAAGGCACTTTCAAAGACAATTAAGCTTCAAGAGGTAGTTTTGTACAAGATATGACCTTTTTTGTCTGAATAATTTATAATCCATTTCAGGGAAATGTGCTAACTTTGATATTTTCCTGGAGCCTCTTGTTTTTTTGTTTATGATAAACCCAGGGCAGTGAAATTGCAGATAAAAACAGGCATTGGTTGTAAAGTAATATTTAGTGACCTTTTTACATTCAAACAATATATATAGTTGCGGTATATTGTGATACATTTATTTCCAACCACCTCAACACAGCTTTTCTAAACGAGCCTCTAATTTATAATGAAACACAAAAATATAGAACCACAGCCATTTGCACTGGCTTTAACCGAGTTGAGTACTTGTAATGCACCCTAATTTAGAGATACTGTATCACTGTCCCTCCATCTTGATTACATATTTTAGCTTTTACTGTAGAAAATATAAAAAACTTAAATTTATATCATTCAATCTATCTGTCTATCTATGTATCCCTCTAAAAATGGCATCTTAACTATCGTTCATATGAATGTTCTGTCTAAGTCAGGTCTTGTAGCTCATATTTAAAATGAGATTACCTCCAAATTTAGTACCTAGCTGTCTGAAAAGGAAGATAGACTGACAACTGATTCAGAACATATTCTGGTGGAATTGAGCTATGTATGCACACATGGTGTAACTAACAAGCCTATCTGTTCCCCTTCCTATTGCACCACTTCTGCAGGTTCGTGCAAGTGCCATTGCCCAAGATGCTGACCAGAACTATGACTACGCCTCAAACAGTGTCATCCTCCATCTGGACGCAGGCGATGAGGTGTACATCAAACTAGATGGCGGCAAAGCCCACGGCGGCAACAACAACAAGTACAGCACCTTCTCTGGCTTCATCCTTTACGCAGACTGAGAACAAACAGACAGAGACTGTCAAAAGAGGATACTCAAAGGCAGAGTTTCATGACAAGGGGGGAGGCTTTGTGTGTGTTAAAAAAAGCCAGAATGCTTTCTAGTTTTCCGAATTCTCTCCATCATTGCAGTCACCTCTGCTTCATATCCATCAGCCAAGACATTCAGGCTCCACAGCCAAGCCCGGATGGAAAGCTCTCAGAGGACACACTAAGACCAGCTAGCAGGTGGCGTGGGAGGAGTGGGATGTTAGATGGGCTGGTTTTCCGCACCCCTTGCCACATTACCGACGTGTCAGAAGCTCCTCACTTACAGCGTCTCTCCTCTTTAGCCCTGCTCCATTGCACAGAGATATCAACAGAAACGACAACCCTGCAAAAGTGGATGATTTCACCTGTTTACTCCACAGTGGCAGCAGTCAGCTGTACCTTCAGTGGACTGGACTGACTGAAGCTTGTAGTGTTGTTCCGTGCAAATTTACCTAGATTGTGTTTTTATTTTGTTGACATGCATACTATTCTACACAAAAGAGATCTAGAAAAAAAAGAATATATATTTGTCCCTTGTGAAGATATCCTGTTTGAATGAGAGATGTTAATCGTGATGCATATAAGAGATCTAACAGTTGGAAAAGAAATATTTAAATCAAGACTTTCAGTATTCTATTGCAGTGGGTGTTTTTTTCCTTATTGGGTATTACAAGGTATCTACTGTATATATTATTCATGTGGAGAATAATTATACATTCTGCACTTTCAATATATATTAAAAAGGTAACATCACGTATAGATAATGCCCCTCTCACACTGTTTCTTGCACTGTCACACAATGTCCTGCTTCTGTTCAGATTAAAGCAGACTTTAAATAATCTTTTCATTGTTCTGGCTTCATGTTGAAGCTCCAGTTGGCACAACAAGCCATGTGAAGAAGTTAAATCTTAGGATTCAAGGGTCACATAGCACTGATACTTTCTTCTTCTGTGCTGCCCTGGTCTTTGAGCTTTCTTAGGCAGCAAAAAAATAAATAAATTGGGCTTTTGATGCAGAGAGCAGAAGGGAGAGTCCACCAGATGGGGAGGTAAAGAAGGCACGGGAGCAGTGTAACAGTGAGTGCGCAGATTTTCTGTTTCAGTGCATTTTGCTGGATGTCATCCATTCATTAGCTGCATATGCAGTGACATACAGACACTGTTGGTAAGATCTATTCAACATAGTGGCCTGACAGATTGTATGGTGATGAAACTGATTGGATTGGTGAACTTGCCTCTCGCACGTCTGAGTGTGTTTATGTGTGTGTGTATGAAGCAGTACATGTGCATATCAGTGCGTGTCTGCCGTTTAGCATGTGCCGTGCCACAACATCATTGTTTTTTTTGTTTTTTCTCTTTCTCCAGAGTTGTAGTATGCTATGCTACAGCCAATGACAGATATTTACTGGGCAGCCAATGAGATTGTGCTCTTTAGGGTGGAGCCTCTATAGATACAGAGAGAAAAACAAACAGCTTGTAATTGAAATCTATGACTTGTTTATCATATCTTTTGGAACTGTTGAATACATTTAAATAATAAATGGGATTTTTTTTTTTTGAGTGACTCGTCTCAAGAGAGTTCTTGAATCCCAAATACACTAATTAGGGAAAATGATTTTCAAAGGATCTAATTCACTCTGCGAGACTAACTAGCTAAAGCAAACATTATGCCTGGAAAATTGTGTTTCTTGTTCTGTGTAAACATTGAATCCTAATAATGGACTCACAGAGAAAACAATAATAATAAAAAAAGATCCCTTCAGCTGATCCCTAGTCTATCTTATGCCTCAAAGGAGGGAAGTATATTTAGGGTAAGTGGCATCTTGGGAGAGATGTTTATTCAACCCAAAATTATTCCTGAGCTTCTCTACATCTGGAAAAGGTGCACTTGCAGATAATGACTTTCCAACTATGGCAACATTAAGTGGTGGAGTTAAAATAACAGCACTCACAAAACTGCTTTGAATGGAGACGAGTCCCTAAGTGAGAGCAGGCTATTCCTCAGTTGGTAATCACAGTGTCTTTTAACAGATTCCCATCGACAGAGGTAAGATATACCCGGTGAGAAAGTGAGGATGGAGGAGAATTTATGGGGGGAGGAAAGATAGGTGAGAAGCAGAATATAGCTTGACAAAGACAGATGGAAATACGAGAGAAAGAGTGGGCTATTGAGAGAGGTAATGGGGAGGGAATGGATAGGGAGGAGGAGGGCAAAGTGAAATCTAAGGAAGACAGACAGACAGAGAGGCATGCTGATGCCGATTTGGGGTGACGAGAAAGGAGTGCCGGATTGTTTTCAGGGTAGACTGATTCCCTATCGGGACTGTGTAAGGTGTCAGGAGAGATTAGTGAGCGTGAAGCTGGAGGGGAGAGGTTGCGATAGCTTTAGATTGGACGAGTGTCAAGGGCTGGACATTCCTCCGACTTGCCAAGAATGGGATGTGACACTGTTTGCCCTACCTTGATCCTTAGAGAAGCATGCAACAATCTGTCTGTCATTTTACTGTTTCCCTGAAGTATGCAACAAGTTAATCACATTCACAGCTTTGGAAATTAGCACTTTTACAGTGTAACTTTAAAGACATGAATAAAAACATGAATAAAAACTTAACATTATTATAGCAAGGTGGCTACCAGCAATGTAGAAATGTCAAAAATCTGACCATTTTCTGTAGGTTTCCATTCATTCATCCATCTACTCATTCATTTTTGTGGTTTGTGCTTAAATAAAGTCATGCAGAAGGAAGCATGTTGACACAAGTCAGACATTTTATGTACCATGTGAATATTTTAAGTTAATATTTTCTTAGATAGCACAAAGTAGATTTAGAGATACATTTCATAAATAACTTCTGCTTAAGACAATTTGCTTTTAATTTGTTTTTAATCCTTTTTAATCAGATAATTTAATATTTTTCCATTTACCATTGAAATATTTTCTTCAAGTTTTTTTTCTGTCAATGAAATTTCACTTGGGCTAACTCACACACACACACACACACACACACACACACACACCCACACACATGCTTACACACACTTATAGTGCATCCTCTTCTTTGCAGCACTTGTTCCACATTTACAAGTATTCTTTGCCATGTTGCTTAAAATAGTTTTTTTCATTCTTTAATCATTTTTTTTAAAGTTTTCTTCCACTTTGCTATTAAGGGACAGGGAGTTTAGATTTATGATGGAAATAAATAAATATAATCTATTATGGAATAAGGACCTAACATAACAAAATGAGGAGAAAGTGAAGAGCTGTGAATAATTTCCAGATGCACTGTACACTTGTATGCGTGTGTCATGGTATTCCTTTGGTAAACTCAGTGAGATCTGCAAAGTATGCATTCAGTGTAGGGTCTTAAGATGATTTCTGGATGGAAAATAAATAAATACATAAAATCACTCTTCAAACATACTTTGATTATTGTTATAAGAAAAAATATAATTAATAAATAAATTAAATTAGCTTTAAATTTGTTGGTCTTGTTTTGTTTAATGGCTTCCTATTTGTACTAAAGCCTGTAGTGAGCTACTGGACGACCTAAAACATTTGTAGATAATGCTATCCGGGTATTAACTACAAACTTAAAAACTGCATGCTCTGACATTGCTTGTTAGGTACTAGAAACCAGATTTGCACAGTGTAAAGAAACAAAACAAAAAAAAAAGGATTTTGCAACAATGTGAAAAAAAGTGGTATTCCAGACAAAGGGCCAGTAACACAATTATCTAACTGGTTATTCACTTGTTTTACAGCTTTTTCCATTTTTTCCCTGACAGATATTAATTGTTAAGCTTATTTACCTTTTAAGGAACAGATAACTCTGACTACTCCTCTGTTGGTTGCAACAACTGCACATCAGCACGTGCAAAGTGCATCCAGGTGTGGGTAATGTTGCTAGCGTTACCATTTTAGATAAGCAATATAGGCTGGGTTCAACAGACTTCATATAGTACAGCTATTACCACGTCTTTGCTGTCTCTTATTTTGTTTTTGAAGCCTTCAGTGTGAATTGTATGCTTTATGCATGAGTTTAACAGTTGAAGAACACCCTGAAATGTTTTGCTCATTAACTGAGCCCTAACAATTATTTACAATAATTAACAACCCTCATTATGTGACGCGTCAAATTTTACAAATTATATTACTGTTCTAAATTTATTCTAATGGAGATAGTTTTCACTGTAGTTTTTTATAACATAAGGAGTAGTGATTTTCAATGTTTACTCGATAAAATACCTTTGGCCTGACTGTTTTGCTTGGTACTCTGACATAAAACTATATTTGAACATTTTAAGGCAACTGATGTTTCCTTGTCAGTTGAATGCTGGTTATGCAATTATGACATTTGTTTCTCTTTTTAGAGTTTTGTTTTTTCATATAATGTGTTACATGAAATGTGATGTCTGAGTGCATTACCGGCAGTTTTTGTTTTTTTAGTTGACCTTTTAAAAAACATATTTTTCTTATTGTGCACTTATTGTGCACTACCTTGTTTGACAAATATAAAGGTTAGGATGACAGGCAACTTTTAGTAGACTAGACTTTCTTTGGAGCTAGAGCCCCAACCACATGCACACGCATACTTGCATAACTGCACACACACAAACCTCTGTATAATATAGTCACACATTAACACTGCCACCCTTGCTCTGTTGCTCCTACCACTGCACATGATTCCCTTTGTCAGCTTGGGCAGCAGCTGAGGAAGAAGCCTTTCCCAGTTGTCCCTGGATGGTCGGAAGCTGCCAGCCCAGGTGTACTCTGTAGTCACTCGCTGAGCTAAGGATGCTGGCTGAGCTGAGCTGGCCAGGCTCTTATCTGCAGGCCCACACTGAGTCAGTGTTACAGAGTGACCACAACTCCCTGCTCCACTGGCCCACTGCTTGTTAAACACTGCATCATATTTCCAACCACAGCAAAGTGAAACCGCTAGAACGTCAGACACTCCTTTTGCTGGCTTGGAATTACCACATCTGCTAGCATAGCATACAATTATTCATAGACTCCTGATCAGAGCATGTGTATTCTGCAGTAAATGTTTCACACTTTCTCCATTTCCTTTCCTCACAGTCTAGGTACCACACTATCTTCAAATGTTGTGGTCTGGATCTCCAGAGAAGTCACTGTAAAGATAGTTAAAAAAGGCCAAACAAACATCCAGTATTTCTTTTTTCCCCTTCAGCAAGCTGAGTGCATTAGTGACCTTTTAAAGTGCTCTCCCTAGTGCTTCACACATATTCCCTAAGAAGAACCAACTACTAATAAGGCTAAAAAGCTGACACACTTTAAACAAAGATCAAACCACTTCTTTTGCTACAAGGCAGCAATTGCTACATTAATGGTATTCAGTTATACAGACAAGACTAACAGACATATTAGCAGGCAAACAGAGACCAACTGTGTGAAAGAATAATGGTGTTCTTTAGCACGTATCTCAGAGTGTCACATTCATTTATGTTTAGCAATTTTCACAGCGCTGTTGACTCATTTCAGCATCTGCAGCTCTTTGCATTAATGCCCTTCATACTTTATTTGTTGTACAATTGGGAAATAAAATGTAGGTTGTGAAAAATAACTGTTTCACAGAAGGAAAAAGAAAAAGAGACGCTGTGAATGAAACAGTATGAAACAGAAACAATTCACAGCTTGGTAAGAGGAAAAGATGCCTGCAAAGTAAGTTCATAATATCTAACTCGCAGTATTGGATGTATTTGCTGTCTTCATCTAACAAAATGACCTTACGGGGTGAAACCGTGGGAAGCAGTCAGCTCATACCATATGACTCTAATTGCAGCAAGTCTATGTGTGCGTACTTGTGTGCAAGTGAGCTCTCTTGTGTACACGGAGAGCTGTTGTGTTTGCGTGAGCGGACATCAGACGGAGCCACACAGCTTGCAGCAGGGAAAAGATGAGCACAGAAGTGGAGAGGGCATAAGTCAAAAAGAAGATATTACCCTCCACATTACTCCCACTTGAACAAGATAGGCCATTACATTTCTTGGTATCAGATATTAACATACAGATAAAAGGGAAAGAGGCTAGTCGAAAGCAGTCACTTTAACTTGGCACATAATGACAATGTTGGTAACACATAAAAATTATACATCTCATAAAGATAACGCAACTAGAAATGTATATATATATATATATATATATATATATATATATATACCAGATTCTTGCATAACTTTGAGCAGTATACTTCTTCGGAATAATAACCCCCCAAATTTAGCTCAGTGTGCTCACTCCTGCTGCTTTTCGCCGTCTGATGGATGTGTGGTGCGCCAGTCATGCTGCCTCGTGTCACCTGTGCTGCAGTTGCTTGGGGCAGGAAGACAGGGGGGAGAGCCATGGGAGGTCTGGAGGAGGCCAGAGTGGGGGAGAAATAGACATCTGTGATTAACACGTACAGACACGCGTCAGCATGGCACATTTGCTGGGAGGTGCGCTGGGAAACGCATGCACACAACCTGCCACTGAGGGCACAACCTTTAATCAGGAAAGACATAGATGAAAGAATGAGGAGTCGTTTTGGAGGCTGTGATGAATCTACCAGCAAACATACTTAATTTGAATATTCTAAATATAAAAGCAATATTTAATCAATTAATTGAGGGCGAAAAATCCCCTGGAATAAAATAAAAGTTTGGCATGTATTTAAATGCAAGTCCACCCATATGTAAAAGTATTTCTCACCTTCTGGTTGTGGATGCTGTTTCAGTGAACTGTTACTCTGTTTAGAAACATAAAATTATTTTTGAGACCCAAACAATGACAGTAACACTTAATTACAATTGTTCATAACAAATTAAAACCAGTGATAAGGTAACATATGGCACAAAACGAATAGATGGAGGCAGTACAAAGGAAAGAATAGGAGCCTTTCCAATCATTTCACGCCTTTGGTGAAGATGTGGAAGAGTTAGCTGAAGTTATTATACTAACCTCAGCTTACTTCTACCTTTCCATTCACTAATCTTGGGAAGTAGGCTAAAAAGATTGGGACATTTGAGGAAACAGCTCTGGAAAGAAAACCTGTCTCCAGTGACACCACAGCTCATTCTGGGGTTCCAGGATTTCCCAGACCAGAAGGGACATTTAGTCCCTTCCAGCAAATTCTGTGTCTTCCCCCAAAAAATCTAAAGGGAGGTACCCAGAAAGCACTCTAAACAAATGCCATTAGGTGTCCAGTCACCTAATGGAGAAAACACGATGATCTACAAGTAATTCTCTCAATTATGATCCATATTTCATGACCATAGGAATGGTGAGAAGCTCAGCTTTTTTGAATACATCCCCTATTTTGGTAGTCAAGGAAGGGACAGCATTTAAAAGCTACCCCAGAACCCAATACTCCCATAGCACCACCCACAAATTACCTTGAGGGACATATATGAACTACACAACCATATTCCCCTGCACCCCTCAGCAATTATTAGAGGGTTTGTTTGAATCTTTGTTTCTCTGGTCAATAAATATGAAGAGAAACTCTTCTTAAAAATGGGAGAAGAGAAAAAAAAACATGCCATATAAATAAGTCAGATGTGTGTTCCCCTTAAAGAGTCTGCAAATGGTTACAAGACGATAGCCGCATATCTAAACATGTCCATTTCTACAGTAGGACTGCCGTTGGCAAAGTAAAGAATTTCTGGCTATAATAGTCCATCAACATTTTAGCCCACACAATAATTAGAAATTTATTTGTTTTTTAATTAACTTTTCAACCAAAATGAAAGCTGTTTTTCTCCACACCAAGATATGTATGATCCCTGGTTGTATGAGCTGTGTACTTTAAACAAGTTCCAAGCCATTTTTGGTCAGCTCCATCAAAACTGTACTATACTATAAAAATAACCATGTTGGATAAATCTTCAGTTTTTAAACACCTAGAGTGTCTAAAGTGTGAAGGATCTTCAGGTTAGGTGACAAGAAACTGAGGTTTGGGCAAACAAAAATTATCAGAGAAGCACATGCCAGCATCCTATGCTAATAATGAGTAGATTGAAAATACAAAGCCACCAAAAGGTTTTTGTAAGCTTCAGAATGCACTATGTGAAGTTAGACACCTTGTCTTTCTGCTACATTTCCCCTGGAATAAATGCTTAAATCTTTGTCCCTGCATGTTAATATGCAGACTTTATGCAGCAGACCTATCAGTTTGGCTTCTGCTTGTTTTAAGCTAATTAAATTCAGTAATTAATGTAAATATCCTAATAAATAACATTTAAACCGGACAAATTTATCAATAATGCATACAGTAAACAAATATAATTGATGTGTATGCTACATGCAAATGTAACAGTTTACAATATCACATTTTAACAAGATTTAATGGAAACAGATTATCTTTCCCCTTTCGCTGCACATATGACTGCAATTCAATTGTTTATTTCCAGTTCAGTTTGATCATGTTTGATGGAATTTGTCAAATATTAAGAGTTTTATTTTCAAATGCATGCATAATTATGGCTTAATTTTCTTTTAATTTGTCATTGTGGAGTTAGCACTTTATGTGGGATGCATTGAATGCCATATTTGGCTAACTAAAAATTTAATTTAAATGAATTGCCTTTGAAAAATGTGTCAATAGATTCATTGACACATGACAATAGTCGATAGTTAATACTTAATGGAAAATGGTGTATAATGGTGTATAATGTGTTTTCCTCCTGAAAACCAACCAATAATTTAGAAAAGTTAAAAACATATTCCAAAGATGTCAGATTTCCATAAAGAAATATATTTTAATCAAAAAACATGTTTACCTTATTTTAAATAAACTGCAGTGTTCTAAACCCAATCAGAATATGACCAGAATTTTCATATATTGGTGTTATTGCCACATTTTTACCTTAGAGTAAGAAAAGAAAAGTTTTTCTGCCATGTCTATCTTTTAGCCTGTGTGTAGCCCTTTTATTTTCTCCTTCTGCTTCAAATAGACTTTGTGTCTTCTTAAAGAATCACTCTTCTGATTAACAGGTTTCTCTGTGTTGGCCATGTACAGGATGCCTCTATTGGTTATATTAAAGTAAAGTGATCACATAAAAGTCAAATACCTGCAAAGTAGGGATAGAATGATCCTTGGTTCTCCATTGAGGGGATCCACTAATATAAAATAAATGTATGGCATCAAATGTTCAGGGGATACCCTTGTTAACTGACTACATTAACCTGGTGGCTGGCTGCAGGAGGTAATGAGCCCTCGCAAGGTGAAGGGGACCACAAGGGAGGGCAGAGGGCAAATAGCGAGGACAAAAAACTATATCAACATGAAGGTCTGCAATCACTTTCTGGCTTCAAACTTCTTCTGCTGATCTTGATGTAAACTTGAATCATTAAGGGGACTCTTTGTCTCTGAGGAGTTACACAAGCAGAAATCCATGTACCATGCACACACAAACTTTAGGGAATGGCTCCACAGAGAGATTCAGTAAGCCATCTGCCAAATTAGGCCATGAGCCATGAGTCCACAACTTTACTGTTCTGTACAATATTCAATTACTGGAGAGTTAAGCACAAGGACTGCACAACCACATTTGAACACACGCACAGGAATTAATAGAACAGTTATGTCTTTCACACATGCATAAAAAAAATCAGCTAAAGTGAATCAGGCAAACAAGGCGGTTATTCATAACATTCCCATAAAAGACCATTTACATAGAATCACAAATTGTTGGGCTTTTAATGCACCAGTTGGCACAAAATGAGGTCTAAAGGGCTCAACTGAAATATCTGCTCTTGAATGAATGAAACTACATGTTCACACAAGCATACAAACATATAGTAGAGTCTGTTTGTTACCCAACACAAACAGAGGCTCCTGAGCCCGAAGCAGAGCGACTTCTGCACCAAGTGCCAGATTCACCCCCTCCAAAATGTCAGAGGCGTACATCGGGAGAAAGTGAGGTGATAAACACACCCAACTGAAAATGTCACAGTGTCACTTGTTGCCATGACAGCAAACAAAGTTTGCCAAGAACTGGAGTGTTTCAGCCAAAGGCCAGATTATTTGCTACAGTTAATTGAGCGTGTGCTTCTGGCGTGACCACATACAGCAGTGTGGCAAGTAAAGAGGCTGAAAAATTCAGCATCACTCAGTATTAATAAAAGAAAAATCATTCCTACACATCTCAATTAGATCCTGCCAGTGACCGTAATCATTACGAAGGAATTAGTCAGACATCAAAGGAGGTTGTTGTCGAACATTTTTTTTAGCAGTCTGGGTGTTGCTGAGGATCAGCGGGGAGTCTGTAGACAGAGGCTGGAGAAAGCTAGCGTAGAAAACATTGAGGGTCTCTCTTAAAAAGTAAGTCCATCCTCTGTTCCCAATAAAAACATGCACTGTACAATGCAGTACTAGCTGTACCTGTTTGAAACAGATTCCATGAAAAACCCACAATTTTATGACTTTTTTAGTTTTAGATGCTTAATATACTGTTTGAAAATGTTTTGTCTCCAGAATGTGCACCCATATACAAAATATGTCATATTGAATAAATTAGAATATGAGTTCAGATGTAGCTTGTTTATCAGATTAAAAGCATCCTTTGAAAATAACAATCCTTGTTACTCAATCCTTGGCAGGTAATAAGCCTACATTTCTGTATTAAAAATATTTTTATTGGTCTGATATAATATTCCAATCTTAAATGTCACGTTTTTATCTGCTGTAAGTGGAAAATCATCATAAGTAACCAGTCATGAAATAAAGGTTTGAAAACATCAATCTGTGTGAAATTAATCTATATAATGTGTTTCACAACAAGTTATTTAATATGAGTCTATTCAGTGTTGATCTCCAACATGTCCATAATAACACAGAACAGAGGCTTTCATTTTTTTTCTGAAACTTAAAGGTTTGAGAATACATTTTTTTGAAAATGGCTCATTGTGTCCACACAAACACTCAGATAGCAAGGTAATCTCTCACAAAATGTGCCTGAAAAAAAATTCATCTTGAGACATTTCACAGCAGGCAGGTGGAGAAAGTAATAATACGAAAACTATTCATTTCAAACAAAAGGTTCTTCTGAAGCACAGTCTCAAAATAAAATAAGAAAAATCTAAACTAAATGCTAAATATAAACAAACGCAGATATAGGAAAAGCAATTAGATATATGAAAACGTATTGCCCCCCTTACTTTTGTTTTTGCTTTTTTGTTACTCTTCAATGTTTGAAATCGTCAGACAACTTTTAATATCAGATCAAAATAACTTGAGTAAATGAACAATGCAATTTTCAAATAATATAATTTATTAAGGGAAAGACACTATCCAAGCCAACTTGGCCCTACATAAAATGCAGTTCCTTCCCTTGTTAAATAATGAAGCTTTAATTTACCACACATATTTGGTTCAGTTACACTAACCACACCCAGGCATGATTTATGCATGACGTGAATCAATAAATCTTTTAAATAGAACCTTTATAACAACATGAAGTAGGTTAAAAGATTTCAAAAAGCAAAACATCTTTCATGCTTTGATCCAAAGAAATTTCAAAACATAAAGGAACCAAAGTCTTTGACATTTTTTGATCTAAAAAAGGTTATGAAGACATTTCTAAGGCTTTGTGACTCAGGTGACCCCCAGTGAGAGCCATTATCCACAAATGGAGAAAACATTAAACAATGGTAAACCTTTTGTGCAGTGGCCGTCCAAGCACAATTACAGCAAATTTGCATTAACAACTCGTCCCAGAGGATAAGAACCAAGAACAACATCTAAAGAACTGCAGACCTCATCTTCTGCCACTCGTCAGTGCTAGCGATTCACCTGTAAGAAAAAGAGAATGAGCAAAAATAACTTAATGGGAGATTTTCTATGAAAAAACTACCCAATCTAAGCAGGTTATTTACACAGAGACCACCATGGTGATATGCTAATTTTTTTGCCTGATGGCATCAACTGAAACAAGATGATTAAAGAGGTCATTCTAAAACTGAGCTACTTTACGTGGATCAATTGTTCTACAGTGGGAACTGGTTTGAGTAATTTCTCATACCGGGCTGCTTGACCACCTCATTCTGTCAGGATCTGGAGTCATCTGCTGCCTGCTACTAACACTATTCCAACACTAGGTGCCGCTAGCAGGAGAGTGCCTGAGACGAAAGGTGTGGCGCATTGATTCATCAGCTGGGAGGCATAAAGAGGATGGATTGCCAACACTTCGTTGCCTGAGTGTTTTGCCCTCCGTGGTAATCTTCTGGCCAGCTCTGAAAACCTTTTTCCTTGCAAATTGCTGTGAAAGAAGTGATTGAAGATTTTTTGAAGATTTTTCTGAAAAAACATTTAACTTCCTCCTGTTACCCGTTCCAGGTGCGATCTCTGGCTGACCTGATCCAGACCTCCGTTTGTGGTGCGGACTCCTTCCTGGATAAGGACTGAACCTGGCAGACTGTGCTCCTCTCCTGACGTGGTTCCTCTCCCTGGCGGGTTCCACGATTTCCCCAGTAAGAAACGTTAACAGTCAGACCATATTCTGAGGTTCAGTCTCTAACCTTTTACCTATTGTTTTTCACAGTGACGGGGATTAGGCTCGCCGCTTCCCGTTAGTCCTGACCGTGCTTTCAATAAACTTCTCTAACTGATCTTGTTCTCTGAGTGTCTCTGCATGTGGGTTAAGTCGGCAGTTAAAATCATGACAGAACACTCAGGCCAGCCTAACCCAGCGGAGACCCTTCAGAGAATTTTAGCCGAACATAGTCAGCAGATCCATACGCACGTTTCCACCCTCCAGACCGTCCTAGATCAGCAGTGGTAGACTAACCAGCAGCTAGAGCATCTGGCATCTCTGTTCCGAAGTGCCTGTAGTCCCGAGTCCGCCGCACCCGTTGGGTCGCAGCCGAACCTCTGGCACCTCAACCACAGCCACATTCCGGTGACGTTACCTCCCCTCATCCTGAGAAGTTCTCCGGAGAGGTGGGCGGTTGTCGTGGGTTTCTACTCCACTGGTGTTCAACCGGTCACCCCGAGCGTTTCCTCATGATGAGGGTAAGATCTCGTACATCTTGGGTTTGTTAACTGGGAGGGCACTCCGGTGGGCGGAAGCACGGTTCTCCGACTGCAGTAATTTTGGTATCTCTTATGAAGATTTCATTCTAGAATTCAAACAGTCTTTTGACGTAGCCGCTGATCAGTCCTGCACTGCTCGCAGACTGTGGGCGCTACAACAACGGAATCGCCCACTGGACGATTTTTCTATTGACTTCCGTACGTTGTCCTCAGGCTGGAACGCAAGTGTGTTAAAGGCAGCGTTTTTCCAGTCTCTGGACGAAGCCGTGAAGGACGAGTTAGTTCTGGTAGATGAGCCCGATGGGTTGGATAAGTACATTGATTTGGCTGTCCGCATTGATTCTCGCCTACGGGAGAGGAGGAGGGATCGCTCCGAGAGAGCGGTGGGGCGCTCTCAGCCATTTTCCTCATCCCCGTTGCCAGTCCCACAAGATCCTCTGATCAGCCCACCCCGAGACCGAGCCCATGCAGGTAGGGAGAGCCAGTCTCTCGCCTGGAGAGCAACGGCGGCGCCGGGAGGCTAACCAGTGTTTTTATTGTGGTGCCTCCAACCATTTTATTTCCTTGTGTCCCGTCCGGCCAAAAGGGCGGGTCCGCCGGCTGTGAAGGGCAACCGACGGACCTACCCTCCAGTTATAAGACCCCTCGGTTCACGTTACCGGCCACTTTGTTTTTGAACCGCCACGCTGAAGTTTTGTCCGCCCTAGTTGATTCTGGGTGTGATTTAAATTTGATTGACCAAGATCTTGTTTCTAGGAAACAAATAGCCATAGAAATGTTGGCCCAGCTCCGCCGGGTTTTAGCTTTGGATGGGTTATCTTTACATGAGATCACCAATCGAACGCGGCCGCTAGAACTTATTTTGTCTGGTAATCACTGAGAACAGGTGTCTTTTTATGTATTTCCCATTGCTCAGAGTGCATTAGTGCTCGGTTTTCCCTGGCTTCATCGCCATAATCCCCATATTAATTGGGTGGATTTATGTATAGAGGCTTGGTCTGAGGGATGCCTCAGCTCTTGTTTACAGTCTGCCGTCTGCCCTAATACTCCTGTGGAGGAGGGTAAGGAGGAGGAGCTCCCAGATTTGACTAGGGTTCCCTCCGAGTACCACGACCTCAAACAAGTATTTAGTAAGTCTCGGGCTCTGTCTCTGCCGCCCCATCGACCTTACAACTGCGCCATTAACTGCCCTCCAGCCGGCTCTATAGTATCTCTGGGCCGGAAAGACGGGTAATGGAGAAGTATATTGCTGAGTCTTTGGCTGCTGGGTTTATCCGCCCTTCCTCATCTCCGCTGGGGGCAGGCTTCTTTTGTGGGCAAGAAGGATGGTAGCTTACGTCCTTGCATAGATTACAGAGGCTTGAACGCTATTACTGTAAAGAATAAATACCCCCTTGTTAGCTTCTGCTTTTGAACCCATACACGGCGCCACTATTTTCTCTAAACTGGACCTCAGAAATGCCTACCACTTAGTCCGAATCCGCCAGGGAAACGAGTGGTAGATGGCGTTCAAAACTCCCCAGGGGCATTTTGAATATTTGGTCATGCCATTCGGCTTAAGCAATGCCCCAGCAGTGTTCCAGGCACTCGTCAATGACGTTTTGAGATATTTTTTGAAAAGTTTTGTGTTTGTATACCTGGACGAGATTTAGATTTTTTCTAGAAGCCTCGAGGAACACCGCCGCCACGTTCGGCTGGTCCTACAGCGCCTCCTCGAGAACAGACTGTTCGTCAAAGTAGAGAAGTGCGACTTTCATCAGTCGACCGTCTGTTTCCTGGGGTCTGTGTTAGAGGAGGGACAGGTTCGCGCTGACCCAGGGAAGGTTCGAGCAGTGGTGGACTGGCCAGTACCTGGCTCCCGGAAGAAGTCGCAGCAGTTCCTGGGGTTCGCCAACTTCTACAGCCAAGTGGCATCCCCCTTGACCGCGCTGACCTCCACCAAGACGGCCTTCAGCTGGGGGTCGGAAGCCGAGACCGCCTTCACCCGGTTAAAGAGGCTGTTCTCCCAAGCGCCTGTTCTGATCCATCCAGACTCGGCTAAGCAGTTCACATTGGAGGTTGATGCCTCGGACACTGGGGTGGGAGCGGTCCTCTCTCAGCTTTCGGACCAGGATGGGAGGCTTCACCCCTGCGCCTTCTTCTTTCGTCGACTGACCCCTGCCGAACAGAACTACCAGGTGGGAGACAGGGAGCTGCTGGCCATCAAACTGGCCCTGGAGGAGTGGAGGCATTGGTTGGAGGGCACCGAACAACCCGTGCTGGTCTGGACAGACCACAAGAACTTGTCTTACATCCAGTCAGCTAAGCGTCTTAATGCACGCCAATCACGTTGGTCAATTTTTTTTCCCCCGTTTTAATCTGTCTATTTCTTTTAGACCAGGATCCAAGAACCTCAAGCCTGACGCTCTGTCCCGCCAGTTCGGGCCTGAGGACTCAGAAAGACAGGCCGAGCCTATTCTGCTGCCCAGCTGTACTGTGGGCTCCTTAACCTGGGAGATAGAGGACCTGGTGCGGCGAGCCCTCCCTGATGATCCTGGGTCGGGCACTGGACCCCCTGGAAGGACACACGTTCCAGCTTCTGTACGGTCCAGATTGATCTGCTGGTTCCATACAGCCAAGTTCTCCGCCCATCCAGGAGTCAGTAGGACCATCGCTGCAATTTCCAGACGTTATTGGTGGCCGTCCCTGCACAGAGACATTAGGGAGTACGTGAACGCCTGCGCCACCTGCGCCAGAAGCAAACCTTCCAATCGACCCTCCGCGGGCCTGCTCCATCCTCTCAGCATCCCCAAGCGACCCTGGTCCCACGTGGCTTTGGATTTCGTCACCGGCCTGCCGAGCTCTCACGGAATGACTGTAATTATGACCATAGTCGATCAGTTCTCCAAGGCCTGCCACCTGGTTCCTCTCAGGAAGCTGCCATCGGCCCTCCAAACAGCAAGATTGATGGTAAAACATGTCTTCCGCCTGCACGGCCTCCCCTGTTGCCTGTTGTCCGACAGGGGGCCTCAGTTTACTTCCCGAGTCTGGAGACATTTCTGTGACGCCTTGGGGGCGAAGGTGGTGTTGACTTCAGGTCATCACCCCCAGTCTAATGGCCAGGTGGAGCGTCTCAACCAAGAGCTGGAGGCGGCCCTGCGGTGTCCCACTGAATGGAGTGCCCACTTGGGATGGTTCGAATACGCCCACAACTCCCACGTCTCCTCAGCCACCGGCTACACTCATTTTGAGGCCTCCCTGGGATACCGGCCGTCGTTGTTCCCATCGGAGGAGAAGGACATCGCTGTTCCTACAGTGCGACACCACATCCGGAGATGTAAGCGGGTGTGGGACGCCGCCATCCAGGCACTTCACCGGACAGCAGCCCAAAACAAGCGCTACGCAGACCGTCGACGTCTGCCCGCTCCCAGTTACCACCCTGGTCAGAAGGTTTGACTTGCCGCACGGGACATCCCACTTAAGTCCCTGTCCAGAAAGCTCTCTCCCAGGTTCATTGGACCATACGTGATTGACTCACTTGTTGGCCCTGCCTTTGTTTGTCTTCGTCTGCCTCCCAGTCTCCGCGTACACCCTGTCTTTCACGTTTCTCAGTTGAAGCCTGTCCAGACCAGCACGTTCTGCCCTCCGGCCTTGCCCCCTCCGCCTGCCCGGGACTTCCAGGGCCACCCTGTCTACTCTGTTCGTGAACGCATTGTGGCCTCTCGACGGCGGGGACATGAATGTCAGTACCTCGCCGATTGGGAGTGGTACAGTCCGGAGGACCGCTCCTGGGTTTCTGGGTCCTTCATTGTCGATCCATCCCTGGTCCCGGATTTCTTGGCTTGCCAGGCTGCTTCTTCTGGGCCGTCAGGTGGCGGCCATTGAGGGGGAGGTGGTGTCAGTACCTAAGACGACAGGTGTGGTGCATTGATTCATCAGCTGGGAGGCATAAAGAGGATGGATTGCCAACACTTCGTTGCCTGAGTGTTTTGCCCTCCGTGGTAATCTTCTGGCCAGCTCTGAAAACCTTTTTCCTTGCAAATTGCTGTGAAAGAAGTGATTGAAGATTTTTTGAAGATTATTCTGAAAAAACATTTAACTTCCTCCTGTTACCCGTTCCAGGTGCGATCTCTGGCTGACCTGATCCAGATCTCCGTTTGTGGTGCAGACTCCTTCCTGGATAAGGACTGAACCGGGCAGACTGTGCTCCTCTCCTGACGCGGTTCCTCTCCCTGGCGGGTTCCACGATTTCCCCAGTAAGAAACGTTAACAGTCAGGCCATATTCTGAGGTTCAGTCTCTAACCTTTTACCTATTGTTTTTCACAGTGACGGGGATTAGGCTCGCCGCTTCCCGTTAGTCCTGACCGTGCTTTCAATAAACTTTTCTAACTAATCTTGTTCTCTGAGTGTCTCTGCATGTGGGTTAAGTCGGCAGTTAAAATCATGACACATTCAGTTAGTGAGCAAACCATATTAGGGTATCAGTAGAAGTACTGACCCAGAACAGAGTCGTCAATTTGATGTAAGAACCTGCCGTATTATATTTCAGCTTAAATGTTGAACATTGTAGTGCTTCCATACTTTCCATATAAAGTCTCAAAATATTACAAGCTCCAATTCTGTATTTAGACTCTGGATGTAGAGTTTTAGTAGCACTGGGCCAAGTGATATAAGCAGTGCAATGTTTGCAGTTTAATCTCTGTCTTGGCTTTGTTATTGATATTTAAAGTTCTTAAAACAGCAGCATAACTAACTTTAACATAATGTTTCAATGACTGCATGATACATCATTTTCCACAGATTTCTTCCAATACATGATGTCAACCTGGTCCTTGGGTTATAGTGTTGCAATCAACACATTATTATTTCTTGAAAATGCATTTTGTCAGCAACTGGTTGGTTTTTTTAAGTAGTTATTAAACAACTTGGTTCGAGTTAGAAAACAATAAGATCACAGTAACTTCTTGGCTGCTGTGTTAGCAATTTAACAAAATATTATCAGAAAATCAGATTATAACAACAATTTGCCCACCTCCTGCTCCAACCCACATTTCAAAGTGTCTATTGTGGCCCTGCAAACTGTTTGCATTCAAATTTGTTTTACATTGTGGAGTCGGCCAGGATGGGTTGCATGCAGTAGCAAGTCAGAGTAAAAAGGTCATTATGAGTTATACAAATCTGAATAAAATTAAATATTTATTTTTAAATGAATTACACCTAAGAGAGAGAAACTGGAAATAGAAGAAGCAGACATTTGACAAATTAACTTGTTTAAACTGATTTGAATGAGGGATGCTAAACTGGCACACTTTCTTATTCATCTCTCAAATTTGAGAATAGATTTCAGTTTACTAAATTTCAAATAGAGCATATTTGTAATCCCTCTTTCTCATTTAGTTCACACCACCCAAACACAATCAATTATGATGGGTTTGCTCTGTGTGTTTGTTCCTGGAACAGCTCTGCTGCTCCCCTGGCTAATACAGGTCAGTGTAAAGACAAAGGCTTTTTAAATCCCTATGTTCTGAAACCCCTCACACAGAGAAACAAGCAAACAGACCATGGGAATTCTGACATCTTGCACCAACAACACATTTTGCATCCCACACTCTTCTCCATCTTGTACAACACTGTCAACACAATCACCATCTGATCAGCAAAAGGCCAAGTGTCGAATTTGACAAAGGGCAAATTGCTTTTCACTTTCTTTCGATTCTCCTTCATTTCTGTCTTTGTCTTTCCACCCTCAGCTGTCCGTCTTTCACACTATTGCCTGCATACAGGCAGATTTGATCCTCAGTTATCATTTCAAACACATGTTTTCGTAGTCAGAAATCACATCTCAAACATCTATTTTTTTACTGAAAACATTTTGTCTCAATAAACAGGTCCTTGCAACAGTAATTATACCCCTTGGGCCTGTCCACAGTTTTTCATGTTACAACCACAGCTTTAATGTATTTTATTGGCATTTTATGCGATAGGACAGTAAAGATAGTCAGAATTGATGATAAGATAATTGGAGCTAAATACAGGGCAATGTTGTACAAGACCTGTTAAAGGCTATAAAAATAGCTTAAAACTGGGTCGGAGCTGCAACTGTAAGGTAGACATCAACTCCAGCCATAGCCAGAGTTAGAATGTTATATTTTAGTTTAAAGCACTCTGATGTGTTGGTATCGTCTTGTCAAAGTCCAGACCTAAATTTAACTGAAAATCTGTGGACTTGAGGACTTGTGAAATTGATTTTCACAGAAGGTCTCCATCCAATCTGATTAAACTTCAACTATTTTAAGAGGAAGTGGCAAAAATTTCAGTACTTCAGATCTGTGAAACTGATAGACTTTGTTTGTAAAAATTTTCAAAACTTTGTCTGCTTTGTGTTGATTTATCACATAAAATCCCAGCAAAATACATTGACGTTTGTGGTTGGAAAAGAACAAAATGTAAAAGAGTTTAGGGGTTTGAGAATTTTGAGAAGGACTGCATTACTTTAACAGTTTTTTATTTTTTATTTTAAAGCGACCTGCTCCATGTTTCATGTTGGCAACTGTGAAAATGTTGTTGTTTTTTTCCCTTTACTGAGATAATATACACAACAATATGTTTGTGATCCTGCGTTCCAGTAAAAGAATCTGATGGTGAGAGTAGATGAAAACACTTATTGGCAATAAAGTCTCAAGGGAATAAATGTCCAGTGTACCTGAATTTCTCACTCTGCTTGGCTTTTTTCTCCCTGTTCTCCTACACAGGCCACTGGATTCCTCCCAGATAAAACCTCTTCTCCATGTCTGTCTCTGCCGGGCTGTTTCTTTGCAGCGCCACAGGGGAACCGTGAGACCAAGAGTGAGCCTCTGAGAGTAAATTATGTACATTTAAATGAACCAATTCCTTGAGACTGCTCAGCTCAGCGCTAAAAAAGAGTTCAGATGGAACAGAGCTGGAGCAGGAAGCTGACAGTGTGTGTGTGTGTGTGTGTGTGTGTGTGTGTGTGTGTGTGTGTGTGTGTGTGTGTGTGTTGCATGACAGGAATTGTACCAGGAATCCACACGGTGTGGGTGGAGTAGGGTTGTAAAACTTGAGTGGACCCCAGGCCCTCGCTTAGCCTTAATAGCCCTCCCGTCCTCTTTCTCCGGCTGCATTAGAGTTACATTTCCACTCTGGGGGGGACGGTTTCCCTTTTATATATTTATTTATTCTATTTTTTATCTCTGCCCAAATGCACCATCTTCATTCAGGCAGTCACTTCACAGAGGTGGTGCTTCAAAACAGCCAAAAGAGTCCTGCAGGGGTCTGGCAGCCACAGTGAGACAAGGAACCTTTCCCCAACCATCAGTTCTGCTCATGGACACATTCCCACAAACACACACAAGCACCTGTGGCTTTGTTTCGCGTTTAGACAATGCATCACGAAGAATCCTTTGTTTGTCAGGCTGTTCCATTATTTACCTCCTCCCCTTCTCCACCCAACAGCTCCTTTGAATGCCATTTATCATCTCAGAGAAGCCTTGTGTGTGATAGAACTTGAAAAGCCAATGAATAAGTAAACTAGTTCCCTCTGACTGGAAAGCACTTCCTGTTTTGCACACAAACAACAGAGAACAGTTTTCATAACAGTTCTGACTGGACACACAAACTGGATGGTACGTGCTTTTAAATTAGTCTGCAGAAAAGAACAAAAAAAAAATAATCCCTGCCCTCCAAACGTCTTTTCAGTCTCTTTAAATCCTTTTAAATATTCTTACAAGTTATTAAAGTCATTACGCCTCATATATGATAAGAGGAACTGTGAAAGGATGTTAGGGCAGTCTCTTGTGAGATTACACCACTTCTCCCTTTATTCTCTGCTGTTATATTATGAGGACAGAGGCAAGGACTGTACCAGTACAAGATATTCTCAGTGCAAAGCCCTGGTTTTCTTGAACAAGCTTCCAGACAATCCGATGTTTGCAGAGCTCCCAGCCAGTGCTGTCTAAGCATTTCTGTATTTCCAATGAAATTAAGACAGCCAAATAGTTATTTGCTTTTAGTCATTCAATTTCCTCATCTGGCCAGTCCACTGAAGCCACTGTGTGGATCTACTGGCTCCCTGCAGCATCACAAACATTTCAAACCGTAGAAAAATGAAAATACAAAGTTTGCCAATTAGAGAAATAAAGAGTAGGTTTGCCATGTTTTTCCGAACTGTTTTCTGTGCTGTGTAAAGGGAGAGAATGAGCGCGAAAATCCCTCTAAGTGGCCGAGTGCATGTTTGTAGAGTAAAAGGTACCCATGTGGATGGACTCTGAGCCCCCAAGAAGTTTTAAGCACAGTAATACCAGCAGGGCTTTAAGCCATAGGCATATCCTGGATGAAATATTTGCTGTGTCTGCCAGGAGACAAATCTATTCTCTGCTTTCAGTAAAATACTGTCCATGCGGCAATATCTTATTTGTAGGCTGAGACCAGAGTCTCACAGGGACCAATTGAAGCTACCTCTTTCACTCGCTGTGCTTTGTCTGTTAATTACATGAGTCACAAAGAGCGATGGTTTAACAGAAAAGGATATAAGACGAGGTTATCAGTGTCTCTCTTTCTCTCTTCCCTTTATTAGCTCTGTCTTGACCTTTAGTCTCAGTTTTTTGCCTTTTCTGCTTTTCCACTGGTGCTCATGGATAAATAGACAATCTCAGCACACTAGAAGTACAAAATCCAGAAATTGCCATAAATGATAATAGGTGACAAGGGTGAATTTACAAATCCTCTCAAAGCCACTGTGCCTCCTGGTAGAACAGGTGGACGCTCATTGAGGTTATGTGAAGACTCTTTGGTCTCTCCCAGTCTCTTCCAACTCTATGGGGGATTTTCTTTCAATACCTATGTCTCTTTTAATCTCTCTCCCCTTTTCTACCCAAGTGTTGACATGCAAGTCAAGTGCACTAATGCTGCTTCTTGAGAAATGAAAGAGACAATAGTGAATCTGTATAAAGATTGCAATTTTAGCATGAACTGTTATTTTCCTTCGCACGCTGGCTCAATTAACATCTCACAGCTAACTGTGTGTGTGTTGTTCGTGTGTGTGCGCATGTGTGTGCGCGTGTGTGAGAGAGTGGAGAATACAGCTTCTTCTCCTAACTTTGTGATTTTCTGATACAAACAGGTTTTTATATGTAGAGATAGAAAAGTCAGAGAGGCAGACAACTGTTTTTTTTCACATCTTCACTCTCCCTGACATGTGTGAGCAAACATAGTGTGTAGTGACATACAGTCAATTATACAGCGAGAATTTCACATCTGAGATGTACCAACTGCTTCTGCAGGACTTTAGTAACACCCAGCATCTTCACTTCTCCACGAGATAAAGATATGACTTAATGTTTGCCTGCTCAAAGAGCACATTTTAAGCCATTATTGCAAAGCACGCTCTCAGCTGCCCTGTGAATAACCCAATTAGCCTTCAAATGAGATGTCGACTGGTCCTTCATATTGTCTCGTTTCACAGAAATCAGAAGAAATCCACTGAGGCAAGATAGATGGCAAAGCTGTCTTAAGAAGTGCTTAACTATACCTCAGCACCTGTCGGAGTTCTGGGAGTTTCTTTTTGTTCACCTGTTTTACCTGCTACTAACCCCATCCAACCTCTAGATGGCACCAGACGCACGGAAGGAGCTGAGTCCATAGGTGTTCTCCATCAGCCTCATCAGGAGAGGAGCTTATGTAGCCAACACTCCGGTGCCTGAGTGTTAACCTGCAGTGGTAACTCTAGCTGGGAAAGACAAGTCTCCTTGTGATTCTTTTCTGAGTACTTATCTTCTTGTGTCCTCCTTCCCAGGTTACCTCCAGTTCCAAGCTTCTTATCCAGTCTGCGTATGCAGAAAATCCAGACTCAGTCTCCGCAAGAAAACGTCACGGATTATCTTCTCAGTTGGCTGCATTCGGGTTTCAAATCTCCTCTACCTGTGAACCTGACTCACCCTCAACCGTGCTTCCCTCCAAGATCATCCACCTGGTGCCACCTCCACCTCAAGTGTAAGTAAAACAGAATTACCTGGACCTTTCACTTACTCGACACGCTCCCGGAGTATCCATCATCTACCTTCTCCTCTCCCCTGGCGCATCTCTTAATCACCCTCTGTAAGCAAAACACATCAAGATCAACAACCCAGAATTTTACCTGTCACTTACCACTGATCCCCTCTCCACACAGCGGCGAGTTCCTGTTTCTCCAGCAATCAAAATATTTCGTAATAAACTTGTTAAAACCTTTCCTGTTTTCCTGAGTGTATTTCTGCATATGGGTTAAAGCAGCTAGAAAAACGATGACAGCACCATGCCGAATTAAAAGGGATCATCCCGTCAAGCAGAGATACAGATAAATATACAACACTGCAATCAAATTCGAGATAAGTAAACACATGCAAGCAACTGACACAGATGCTAACAGTGGCCTTAGGTTGAAAATGCACAAGCTAGATGGGTGGGTGTGGGTTTGAGGGAGAGGAGTGGGTGTGTGGAGTGGGGGTTTGATGGGGTTCACCCTCCTTGGAAAAGAACCAGCACCCTTTGGTGATAATTAGAGCTGCAGATTGGTGTCCTTGCCAGGATTTGACCTAGAGAAGACACAATGCAAGAACAGTTGTTGTTGATCTGATCTCACAGTAGAGAAAATAAAACAAGGAATTTCGAAAGAGCGACAAGAAAACCCATCAAAAATAAAAACAAACTGTACATCTGTGAAGTTTGTTGGTAGACCGTGGTAAAGTGATTGCAGTTATAGATCATGAAAAGTTCAGCTTTAATGGTCAGAGTTTTTGTTTGATAGCATATTTTCCAAAAATATTCATATCCCTGGAACCTTTTTATATTTTATCATGTTGCTAACTTTTGCGTTTTTGAATGAGATTTTATTTTATTTTTCAAGAATTGTCTTGTATTTAGTTCCATCCGCCTTCCCATCCACTCTGATTCTCCCACCTGACATGTGAATCTCTGCAGCTCCTTCAAAGTTAACATGGGCATCTTGACTACTTGTCTTATTAATTCTGTCCTTGCTTGTCAATTTAGGTGGATGTTCATTCCAGTTCTGTCATGCTTTCTCAGTTTTTAAATAATGGGTTCAACAGTGCTCCATAAAAGGTTCGAAGTTTGATTTTATTACATAACCCGACCCTTCTGAAACTTTTCCAAAACTTTATCCCTGACCTGTCTGGTGGGTTCCTTGGTTTTCATGATGCTGATTGTTCACAAAAAAAAAAAAAAAACTCCAAAGTCTTCGTAGAACAGCTGTATTTACAGTATATTAAAATAAAATTTACTATTATTAAAAATAATGCAGTTGTTAGCACTGCTTGGTTTTATCTAGGAGTATCAGTGTAAAGGGGACTAAACACAATATGTTTCCTAATTCCTATTAGCAAAGAACAAATTCAAAACTTAATGCCCTTTTCCTTCCACTTTATAACTGTGTGCTAGTTAGTGTTGAACTATTACATAAAATACAATAAAATTTGTAGTTGAGGCACTGTCAGTGTCTAATTACTTACTTTTCTACTTATTATGACTTTATGTCAGGAGGATTTTATGAGGCATATTTATAATGCCTCACAAAATCAGACCATTAGGTACTCATACTCGTACTCGTCATCTTCCGCTTTATCCGGGACCAGGTCGCGGGGGCAGCAGACTCAGCAGAGACGCCCAGACGTCCCTCTCCCCAGACACCTCCTCCAGTTCCTCCGGGGGGAGCCCAAGGCGTTCCCAGGCCAACCGAGAGACATAGTTCCTCCAGCGTGTCCTGGGCCGTCCCCTGGGCCTCCTCGCGGTGGGACGTGCCTGGAACACCTCCTGAGGAAGGCGTCCAGGAGGCATCCGGTATAGATGCCCGAGCCACCTCAACTGGCTCCTCTCGATGTGGAGGAGTACCGGCTCTACTCTGAGCCCCTTAGGATGGCCGAGCTCCTCACCCTATTTTTAAGTGAGTGCCCGGCAACCCTAAGGAGGAAGCTCATTTCAGCCGCTTGTATCCGGGATCTCGTTCTTTTGGTTATGACCCAAAGTTCATGGCCATAGGTGAGGGTAGGAAGGTAGACCGACTGGTAAATTGAGAGCTTCACTTTTCGGCAACTTCACCAATCCGTCTGTCCATCTCACGCTCCATTCTTCTCCCACTCATGAACAAGACCCCGAGATACTTAAACTCCTCCACTTGAGGCAGGAACTCCCCTCCAACCTGAAGAGGACAAGCCACCCTTTTCCGGTCGAGACCCATGGCCTCGGACTTGGAGGAGCTGATTCTCATCCCAGCCGCTTCACACTCGGCTGCGAACTGCCCCAGTGCATGCTGTAGGTCTTGGCTAGAGAGGGCCAGCAGGACCACGTCATCTGCAAAAAGAAGAGACGAAATCCACTGGTCCCCCAAACCTGACCCCCTCTGGCCCTTGGCTGTGCCTAGAAATCCATGAAATTTATGAACAGGACCGGTGACCAAGGGCAGGCCTGCCGGAGTCCAACATGCACCGGGAACAGGTCCGACTTAGTGCCGGCAATGCGGACCAAACTCCTGCTTGTACAGAGACTGGATGGCCCCTAGTAAAGGGCCCCCTATTCCATACTCCTGGAGCACCCCCCACAGGGCATCACGAGGGACACAGTCAAATGCTTTCTTCAGGTCCACAAAACACATGTGGACCGGTTGGGTAAACTCCCATGAACCCTCGAGTACCCTTTAAAGGGTATAGAGCTGGTCCAGTGTTCCATGGCCGGGACGAAAACCACACGGCTCCTCCTGAAGCCGAGGTTCGACTATCGGTCGGACTCTCCTCTCCAATACCCTGGCGTAGGCCTTACCAGGGAGGCTGAGGAGTATGATCCACCTGTAGTTGGGGAATCACAACTACAGGGGGATTATGTAATACATTTTTTTATTTTGTTATAAACTGATCTTCGTACTCTTTTGCATTTAGCTACGCTGCATAAAAATTGAAGAAATATACCTTTATCCAGATTGTGCGGATATTGTTTAAGTTTTACGAACAAGCTGATAAAACTAATCGCTTAACTCATCCCAGAAAATCAGCGACAATTTTTCTCTTTCAGTAAACCAATGACTCTAACTGCTGGATGATTAAACATCAGAACCTATCACTATCACTCTCGATCTCCAACAGCCATCACTGCGACTGAGCATGTGTGTCGGCAATACCCAGAGACCCTCAGGGTCACCTCCACCCACCTCTCGTTTCCACCACAGAGCTTCGGCTGTTGTGACAGCCGTGCTGCCATGGGAGCATCTATTTCAGCAAAGGGCCTTGATCTTGGGTGACTTCACATTCGGCCCTCAGTCTCTAATCAAATGTGCCACACATAAACCCCTGACAGATCAGCTGGTGGATGTTGAGTGTGTGGAGACTCCAGCAGGACGGGGCCTCTAATGGGCAGAGCTCTGGGTTGTAGTGTAGCTTCAGCTGAACTATGCAGGTCCACTGATGGGTCGGACTGACAGGATGTAAGAATAGCGCACCTGCTGCCAACATGCAAGGATTGAGAATATTGCTTATGACATTGAATGAATAAAAAGAGGTTGGAGATATTAAATCACACAGAAGTACAAAATCACAATTCACCCCAAATTACCTTCTCCATTACCCTCTCATTTTTTTTTCAGTGAGTCACCCTTGTCTTCAATAGACACAAATGATCTAACTCTATTGTTATTGCAGATGTCCCACCCTCTGCAGGCAGATAATTACAGTGTTAGTGATGGGGTGAGGCGGAGGGTGGGGTGAAGCACCGGTGGAAGGAGGGGGCAGGAAAGAGAGTTGAACAGCACGATTCATCACCACAGTGCTCAACACACACCCCTCCTCGGCAACATGCCCGCTCCAACCCCCTGCCAGCAGTTTGGCGGCATGCCTAAGAGTGACAAGGTGACACTGGCTCTTTTTTCATGTGCTGCAACTCCTCGCCATTCCAATCAAACTGCGAGGAGCACCTCTGCTTCACAACAACACACCAGCCGCTGACTGGCAGGGAGAGGGGTAAAACGCAGCTTCAATCGGACATAAATCATTTACTGGTTGACAAGTGCTGCCAAATGTTGATTGCTTTTTGGTTATCTTTAAACCCCTTGTTTTATTGTCTCTGTTAGAGGCAACATATGTTGGGTGCAAAATGGAATCGTCTAAATATAAGTCAAGAGTGTTTTTCAGCTGAAGTACTTAGTGATACTATCCAGCAAAAACAGGAAGTAGGTTAAACATATTTTGTGCCACGAAAGTAATGAAAAGCAGACTGTCCAACATAGACACTTGATAGTTAAATTGTTAATAAGTGGCATGAAAAATTTTTTTTATTAAAAACTGATCAAAAGTTGGGGCCCTTTTCCGAAAAAACCAAACTGGAAACGGTTCACTAAAAAACATTCATCACCCCGCAGGGAAGCATCTCTAGTTTCTACAGTACAGTCTAAATGTGGCACTGAAGACAGATTTTGTTGTCAGCCAGATTTTGTTTAGCACTATCACCCCTCTCATTCCACTTTATATTTAATTATGCATGTTTGGTCGCTGCATTTACAGTGCTATCCAAAAGCATTCATGCACCTAAACCTTTACTCACTTTGGCACGTTTCAATCACAAAGTTCAATCTAATGTTATTGGATTTAAAGCAATAGGCCAACACAAAAGACAACACAATTGTAAAGTGAAAAAGAAATGGTATATGATTTGAAAAGATATTTCAACCTGGAAAGTCTCACAAAGGAGGGAAACAACGAGATTATGATTAGCAGGTTTATTAATAAAAAATATCTGTTTGGCGCTCGGACCCTGGAGGAAGACGTATACTCTCAGGATGACGAGAGCTAGTAAGCGCATTTTAGGATTAGGATTAGGTATGTCTTCCCCCAGGGAATCCGATCCTGGTGGTGGAGTGGCCTGAAGAAGTTTGAAGGAATTGGGGAGCCAGATGGAGGAGAAAGGGGAGGAGCAGGGTTGAAGCTTAACAACGAGCATTTGTTTCCGAGTTGAAGGTCTTTAAATATAATGTCTTTGGAGTTGATTGGACGAGGAGAAGAGCGGACCCGTCTCTGATTGGAGCGCTATGACAGAGTCATCAGGTGGAGCGGAGGCGATGAAGGTGAGTCTTCCACGCTGAATTTTTATTAAAACTCCATTACAAATTAAAAATGTAGAGAGTTTGGTGCCCACCTTCTCTGCCGTTACAGCTTTTGGAATATGTCTCTCTACCACCTTTGGAAATGTAAAATTTTTGCCAGTTTACTTTTGCATGATACCACACAGTGTTTGCATTTAGGGCATAAAGTAAAATTTTGGTCTTACGTAAGAACACCTTCTTCACCTTTGCTTTGTCCCCCACACTGCATGTGGCAAACTACAAATATAACTTTTTATGGCTATCTTCCTTCAACCCTTTAGTAAAGACCAGGTTTGTGTTTATGAGCCTGCATGACTAATAGTTGTCCTGCTGATGATTATTTGACCTCAGCTGATGATCTCTGCATCTCCTTTAGAGTTACCATGGGCCTCTCGGATGCTTCTTTATTTAGACTGTCTTTTCTATGTTTTGTTGGATGGCAATGGCTTGGTGGGCTTGGAGTTGTGTAAACTTTATTCCATGCCTGTCTGACATGTTTCTTGGTCTTCATGAAGCTGATTGTTCACTAGTATTCTAACAAACCTATTGAAATTGTTAGAGAATACAGAATAGATTTAGTAGTACTGAGATAAAATTCCCTTCCAGTGGACTCCATTGACCAATTAGATTCTTCTTCTTTTGTAATGTGCCTTGAGATGACATGTGTTGTGAGTTGCTGCTATATAAATAAACTGAATTAATTTAAATTGAACTGAATTGAAGGGTTTTATTTTTTGGGATTTCAGAGTAAAACATAGAACCGTGTATTATTTTAATTTCCCTACTTTGTGTTTGGCATCACATAAAACTTTTATAAAATACTTTGAAGTCTATTGTAACATGACAAAATATAAAACAGCTCAGGCTTTGCAAATGTCTTTAAAGAAACAGCTGTAGTTCCATCAGTAACATGATAGAACTACCAGAACAACAACGCAATCATCAACATCAGCAATAAATTTTCAGCACAAGCATTGCTAATATGACATTCACCATGACTTCCTAATGATCCTATTTAATGCCTTGCCGAAATGCTGCCAGTAATGACAGCACTGTCACTTTCCAATGACTTGTTTCAAGGCTGACCTTGCATTGAACTTAGCTCCTCCTCTTAGCCTTTTGACGGGTGCGTCTTTCTACACAAAGTATGCCTTTGCTTAAAGACGCTCTACATCTTTATAGCTGGATGCATCAGAATTATTTACTTGTATTGGAAGTGCTCATGTTGGAGCACAGTGCTGTATGGCTGAGTGCTAACGCAGCACTAAATGTTTGACAGACTGAAATTAAGGAGTTATGGATTAGACTGTCGAAAAAGTTACAAGCCAATCAAATTTTCAGTTTGAAAGTAAAATTATTGCATAAAATGAAGGACACGACAGTTCAAATTGATCTAATAAAGTTCTATACAGGATGTATTGACAAAGCATTTATTTTTAATTAATCAGTAATTTTTTTGGGATGGGGACCACTGCCTCTTCATCTCATGCTTTGGAACACTACGTCTCATTTAGTGTGAAGAAATTAGTGTAGAGTAAAATTGTATGGTATATTAATTATTTGCAGCAGTCGTATACAGTGTAAAAAGCATTAAAAGAAATACATTTTTAACATGATCTCATTAAAAAAATTAAAAATCTAACCTCTAATCTGAATATATTAATTAAGTATGGAAAAAAGCCATCAAGCAGCGATTACTTTTTACGAAATCCTCAAAATGCCACACTCAAAGGCATCCATCAAATTAATCTGAAATAAATGTAACTGAAGGATTTTCTAATTTATGTTTTAAGTTTTTATCTAAGGGAAAACTTGTAAATATAAATAGTAGTCCATGACGTTCTGATTCCCAATTATCTTGGCCATCTTTCAAAATAGGAAAGACATGAGAACATCTAGAGACTGAAAATCTTGCCCATTTTTCTTTGCAAAATAGCCCGAACTCAGTCAGATAAAATGGAGAGTGACTATCAATAAGGATTTTCTTGAAATACGTTTTGAAAGAAGATGTTCAATTATCTGTACTTTAACTAGGCCATTATAACAAATGAATATGTTTGACCTAAATCCTTCCATTGTGTCACTGGCTGTATGTTTAGGGTTGTTGTCCTTTTCAAGGTTGAACCTCAGCGCGGCCTCAAGTCTTCTGCAGCTGAGGTTTATCTATGATTACCTCAGCTGCTTCACTCTTTCCAGCTTCCCAGTTCCTACTGGAGAAATGCATCCCCACTACATGATGCTACCACCACTATGTTTCACCCTGGAAAAAAAACAAAAATAGCTACTTGTCTAAGCTAGTGACCCGAAAACCTAACAAACACTGACAAACGTTTTGTAGGCAAAATTGGAAACCTACTTTTGTAATCTTATCTGTCAAATGTTAGCTTTATGATAAAATTGAGAAGAAAAAAAAAACAGAATTACACAATATAACACAATATATATAGCCAATCTGCCTTGCCTAAGCTGTCAGGACAATACATGTGGGGGGAAAAAAACATTAAAGAAAGATGTTTACAAAAAATGTGTAGCTGTGCCAGTTGTTTAATGGGATGTTTCTTAAAACAATAGGAGGACGGTTCTGATTTCTATAAATTATAATCATGGAGGATAAAACTTGGTAAAGAAAAAAGCATTTAAAAAGGTTTCTGAATATTAAAAGGGTTGAAATTCAAAATTCACCCTAGATCACATTTTAGCTGAACATTCAATGCACCACTTTTGCTTGCAATGTCAGGTGTAGGATATTATAACCAAATATGTCTAAAATATCAAATTCAACATTGCTTAAAGCACAGCCACAGTTGGTAATCCAGATGACAGTTGCACACATACACATATATTAAATATAATGAAAAATGGACCAAAACAGAAAATGGGAATGTGTGAACAAGTAAGCACACTCTTCAAAATAATTGGTTCTTTAGCATCTGTAAATTCTTTATCATCTGTTTGTATTTCTTCTTGTTTTTAAATAATTTATGTTTGACTAATGTCTTTGTGGATGAATCCAGACCTGCAAGTTATGCCCACTGATAGACTCAAACAGCAAGTCTTTAATCCAGTGGCCTAATACAAAGATTACAAGATTAAGAGAACAAATTCTCTGGCTGATCTTTTACAGCTTTGAAAATGGAAAAAGGTTTTTTTAAATACTTCCTTGTGTGGCTTGAAGGTGTAGAAGTTTTAATTTTCCTGGCTTCATCAGAAGAGTTTTTGCTGGACAGATGGTGCTCAGAATTACTCCATACCTTACAGATTTATGACTCATTTTAACACCAGATAATCTCTCCCTAACTTCAGCCCTTACTGTCTTTTCCCTGGGTTATTCTAAACGCCGATTTCCAGGTCTTTCTTGCTCTTCAGGGTAACAGCTGCTTTTCTGGAACCTTAATTTGTGGCACCACTATTTTCAAAAGGTGCCTGCTTTTTTGTGTGTCCATTATGTTGTCATGGTAGAAAAAGGTTGCAGTCCTGTTGTGCAATGGGATTTCAAATACCAGAATTGATGGCTAAATTCTCTGAAGTGTTGTCCATCTTTTATCATGTTTGACATGAACCATGACCTTACGATCCAACCTTCAGTTCATTTATTGCATTACACACCTCAAAGGATTTCAGTTATTTGGCTATGAGCTATACAGTATATAGACTCTTTTAGAAACTTCAAAATAATATAAAATTAAAAGCAAGAAAAATACAATGTAGATGTTAAGGCACAAAACAGAAAAATATCTCTATGCTGTTATTGAGAATGTTTTACAGATGCAAAAGAGAGACATTTCTTCAGCTCAATGGGATGCTCTTTTAAATGTTCAAGGATAGAGGATGTCTGTGGGGAAATTTGTGTCTGAGTGTGTGTATGGACTTCTTCAGAACTCAAACAACTACTTCATTTCCACCCAGTAATATAGAGTATCAAAGGGTAAAAGCTTTCCACAGCTATCAGTTACTGCAGCCTCTTCTCAGTAAATGAGCCCAACAGCAATGCAGGACAAAATGGTTTTTACATATCAAAGACAATCAGATTTTACCTTGTGGGAGACTTTTTTCAGGTTGATGTTTATTTAACAGGTAAGCAGAAAATGGTAATGAAGGGATTTAATTGAAACTCTGTATGAGATTGGGAAAAGCTAAACAGAGAAATCAGATTGAAGAAAAGCCCATTATTTACATAGGTATGCTTGATCGATGTTAAACTTTACAGGTCAAAAAATAAGAAAACCCTCCTTAAGTTGGCAATGTAATTAAGGTTTGCCTATTTAAGGAACTTTCTTTCACAACCTGCTAACACACATAAAAAGCCAAATCATCTCAAACTATGGGAGGTGTTGTAACAGTTTCCCAACAGGAGACACTCACGCCTTGGTGCATCTGGAAGGGTGCGAGCTGACACCCATGACTTCCTATCCTATATGAGAATTGAGAATGACTTTGCTCGTCATTAGCCATTCACACAAGCCCCCAGCTCTGCATGTGAGCCACTGCCTCTCCATCTCCTACTGTGATCTCCTCTCTCCTATGTCTAGACTCACACCTTTATCCTGTCCTCCATCAAACCCACACATGATGACTCAGTATGGGACCGCATGACATGTCATCTGCCCATATAGCTCTGTTGTCACAGGCAGCAGGTGCTGATTACTAAGGATGTCACCCATTGTGGCCTGTGGTATCCCACACAGATCATGACAAGTGTGAAAACTCAGTGTGAGCTGAATGCAACTTGGTGAGGCTCTGTAGAAAATAATTTTTTTTTTACTGAATCTATGTCAAATTATGGATTAAGATCATTTTTAGTAACAGATGTGTGTAAAAAGACTTCTATTGGGGAGATCTGTTTATTGCATACATTAAGTCTGAAATATGAATTCTGATCTTTTTACCAGTTTATGTGTTTACAGAAGCTAGGCCCCAGTGTGTAAAAGTTAGCGCTCATTGTTAACAAAGCTAGTTTAAATTAATAATAAACCAAAACGTCCAGCAGGTGGAGATACTAGAGGGAAATATTTGCTTTTATGTTAAAATAGTTGCATTTTAATTAATTCCATAACACTTCTTACACTTCCTTTAACAGTCTCAATAGTGCTTCTATGCACAACCACAAAGTCAAATAAAATTGACTTTGTGGTCAATAGGCACCCCCCTAATCCTAACATGGGACAACTTGTGTTCGGCAATCCTAATGTAAGATTAAATCTGTTTTAATTACTTTTTAGATACTTCTTGTAGTGTAGTGTATTACAAAATACATAAATACAAATTAATACTATTGTATTTATTGACATAGTTTTTATAATATGTTCATTTAAACTATGTATTGTTATGGTGAGACCAATGAAAAATAGCCAATTGGCTAATTCTGGTGCGTTTACAGCAATGTCAATTAATTTACATTGTCCCTGCCAAAAAAAAAAAGGGGTCCAGCTACTTTAAAAGTGTTTTAAAAAGGCTTAAATATGTTGCTTTAGCTGAGTACCTGAGCAATATACATTTTAAAATTAACAACCTTTATGCAGGTATTAGAGATAGTTTTCATTGATTTTACATTTCTGTATTAGAAATGAAATTTTTTATCGGTCTGATATATCTCCTCTTAACTGTCATGTTTTATTGGCTGTAAGCAGTAAATTATCAGAATTAACAGAAATAAAGGCTTGAAAAGATCAGTATGTGTGTAATTAATCTGTGTGATGTGTTTCACTCAGTGAATTGAGTTACTGAAATAAACTTTTCAATAACAGTGTCCTATTAAAATTATTCTATAATTTATTTATTCAAGCATTCATCGCATTGCTGACACAATAATCATTTGAGAGATCTGAAAAAACGTACGTATTTATTTACTAGATACTCTATGTATTTGGGGCTTTAGCGCTGGAATCATCCCTACTCATCTATGATCTAACCGTAGCCATGATAGATGGTGTCTACGTAGCAAAGATTTAATGCTGCTTTTTGTTTTCTGGCCATTGTGCTTACATTAACCCACTGTGACATCAAGTTCATAAAGTTGTCTTTTTTACAATACCTGCTAGAGCAACTGCCTTCCAAAAACTCAGCCAACTCTGCAGAAGCAACTGTGGATGAAATTATAGTTGTCCAATTTCAAGCCAAAAAATACAGGAGGGCTACCAGGGCAGGGGCTATTGTTGCTTCTATTGGGGCGAGAACATCGGTGTCAGGAAAGTATTATGATTCATACTTTTTAGAGCGCTTAAATACCAATAAAATAAAGATAAACAACAACAATTCAGCTATTAATTAATACTGAATAGATTTTACTAGATAGTCTTCGGATGAAACAGCTGTATTTAATGCAAGAGACTTATTTTAAAGCTAAGTAATTATGTAGGATAGTTTGAACACACACATTCATTTCATATACATTTTTAAATAAAAGGAAAGTCTTTCCACCAAGTTGTTATTTTACAAGTTTCTTTATGTATTTTTATGATCTTTATTTAGATTTATTTATGAAGTTAATAATTTTAATTTATTACCATTTAAAAGGCAGTTTTGACTGTTTTGACATGCACATAATACTTGCTCCTCATCTAGGAAAAAACGTACATTAATTTTACAAATGTATCTTTTATAAAGTAAACACATTATAAACAGACCAGTTCATATCTCAACCATCTATTTAGTAGGTAATTTAGTGGCAAGTGAAACGTTCATGGAATATGAATCCTTTATAGATGATTCTGGGATTGCTGTGTTGTTTCTTCTCCTAAACGTCTGCTCCACCCAGAAGGGAATGTCACACCTGTGCCTCATTTCCTCAGCAGAGAGCCTGGACTTGAGTGGTCAGACAGTCTTTCTCAGGTCATAGTGGTAGTACAAAGCCAACTATTCTGTCTTGCTAAATCATTCCATGATTCCCTGTGACTTACGTGGGGCTGTGTCCTTGAAAGACCTTTTCTTATGATCTCGTGGACCACCTGTGAAAAGCACCTCAGCTGCCAGCAAGTCAGAACTTTCACTTACATACCTGGAGACTAACCTGCTCTACGACTGCTCCCTGGCAACTGCTCTTCTTGGGTCTGTGTTGTTCCTTCATCCTGTTTGCCCACCAAAGCATGTTTTTGAAACACCCCTCAACTCAGCATCCCCTGTCCACACTCTCAGTGTTCTTATATGGGAAGAAACTTGTGCCATCAGAAACTGAATTTGAATTGGTTTGACAGAATATGTATTTGTGTAATTTGAAATTAAGTGCATTGGATTGAAAATGACTTTTACTAAACTGAAACTGAATTGTATGGTTTGAAACTGAATTAATTTGCTTTTAAACTGTATTCCGTTGTATTAAAAACTCAGTTTCACTACTTTTTCAGGTCTACATTTTCAGGTCTGTAATTCAATTTCAGTTCCAAAATTCAGTTTTTTGTGTCACACATCCTGGTCCTTGAGGATAGCCACAGATTAATCAAACACAGATTCATCGATTTACGTTTCACATCAGGTTAAACTTCCTTTACGTCATGTTGAGCTGGAGCAGTGCAGCTACATGAGCTTGGAGGATGTCAATCATCAAGTCAAATGAGCATCTATAAGAAGCGTCATATAAACAAATGATGGTCAAACAGTAACACTTATGCTACCTGTAGCTATTAGCTAAACATGCCAGATTAGCATAGTGTGCCGCCAGTGTTATGTCGGTCTGCGTTTCTCTTGCCCTTACCTCAGCATAGCGTGAATCGCAAAGCTGTGAAGCCGAACAAATGGAGCCTGAAGCTTAATACCGCAGTCTCTACTGCAAATAACTACACGGTTTTTATTTACCCTTTTACATATTGCTGATGGCTTATAATACTGTTTTGCTTTAAAATGTTATTGTTTTATGATCTTGTTCATTTTTTGGCCATTTAAAATGTTGAAAATATTTTTTGTGTTCATAGATATAAAAATATCTACATATAAAAAAAATAAAAATAAAAATAAAAATAAAAAAAATAAAAATGGGGCTGCATGGTGGCGCAGTTGGCAGCACTGTTGCCTTGCAGCAAGAAGGTCCTGGATTCAAATCCCAGCCGGGGGTCTTTCTGCATGGAGTTTGCATGTTCTCCCTGTGCATGCGTGGGTTCTCACCAGGTACTCCGGCTTGTTAGGTTAATTGGTAACTCTAAATTGACCTTAGGTGTATGAATGAGTGTGTGCTAGGTTGTTTGTGTGTTGCCCAGCGATGGACTGGCGACCTGTCCAGGGTGTACCCTGCCTCTCGCCCATAGACTGCTGGAGATAGGCACCAGCTTCCCCGCGACCCACTATGGAATAAGTGGTAGAAAATGACTGACTAACTGAGATATAAAAATCTAACACTAGATAAAATACATTGATGACAAATACCATTTGTTTAATTTATTTGTAAATAAACAACTTAAGCTTTCAACAACTTAAACACTAACATATTAACTTTAGGAACAAAGTTTAAATCAGTTTATTTGCAGAGCATAATAATTATTATTATTATTATTATAATAAATAAACCAAACATTAATACTAGATTTCACTGACTGAATTATATCTGTTTAACTTCCACCCATTGGGGAAACCCAGCGGGATTTTGAAAACAATGTGCTGGGAGTCAGGTGTTCTCTCGGGGTTTAGCACACCTCAAAGACCGGTCAGATGACAGCTGGCGAGGCGAGCCGGCTGCTGGGGCAGCGGACGAATATATCGGCGCTTTTGTGCAATTAAGCGATATCTTGACAAACTGATCAGATATTTTAGGTTTACACATCTACATTCTCATCCAAAAACATTGTAAAAGTTCAGTTGTTTCACAGAATACACAATATATCCAATTTTATTCACAACTTTTCTCTCTCCTCTGGCTACTTCCGTTTTAATGATCTACTTCGACCCGCAATGAATCATGGGATAGGGTGGGCCATGGAAGACACTTCGGACCCATCCTTCAAATCTGGGATAAGAAGGACGCATTTGTTGGAACCTTGGAGATTGGACAGCATTTGTCGCCTCATCCAGGACGTTATCGGCCTACAAATGCATCCTTCAAAGGATGCAGTCCTGAATTTGGACGCAGCAATAGTGAATGACATCCATGAATCAGTAAATCTGTGTTTGATTAATCTGTAGCTTCAAGGACCCGGATGTGTGACACAAAAAACTGAATTTTGGAACTGAAATCGAACTTCAGACCTGAAAGTGAAAGTAATCAAACTGAATTTTCAATACAAAGCAAAGCAATTTTCAAAGCAAACAAATTCAGTTTTAAACCATTATATTCAGTTTCAGTTTAGTGAAATTCATTTTCAAACCAATGCATTTAATTTCAAATTACACAAATACAGATTCAGTCTGAGCAATTCAAATTCAATTTCTGATGGCACAAGTGTCTTCCCACATAACACTTAACCTCACCTCAATGATCAGCTCTTTCCCAGAATCTGCATTGTCTTCCCATAAAGCTCACCTTGGCCTCCTTACAGTAAGCCTTCTCCTTTATATTTCCCTTAACTGTGATCAATCATTCCATGAAACTAATTCAGCCCATTCCTATCCTCAATCCTCACCTGCAAAAAACAGTGGCTGGTCATTCCTTTTAGATTTGTTCTTCTGGGAAAAAACAAACATTTTAAACTTTTTTTTTGTCTTTTGCATGCAGGTCGATGACAGTAACCATGATATATACATACACTTTATAATTTTTTTTTTTTCTCATTTTCTGACATTTTAGACAAAATGTTTCCAGTTTTAGGTTGGTTAGGATTATCAAAACTGTTCCTTTTTGCTAAATGCCAGAATGAGAAATGTTTTTTTTTTACTTTTTAAGAATCCTTTACTTTCTTAAAATTTAAAAGTTAAAGAAAACTCAGATGGCATTGTGACCTGATTAATTCATAACATCTAATTAATTTCAAGCAACACTCAAACAACAAAGACCCTATGAAGATGCTGACTGAAGATGGTGAGAGAGAGTCATTGATGCTCCTCACAGACTCTCTACTAACTAACCTGCCCTTCTCTACCTCTGATTGGCTCCAGTCCAAAATACTTTACCTAATTTAAGATATGAATGCCTTGGGCTTAACAAATCACTTCACCTGCTACTTAATACAACTGGAGGACAAGATGATGATGAGTTCAAGAGAACTCAGAAATATGAGAAAAAGTCTCAATTTTGTTGCCAGCTTCATATTTTATAGAGTGTGCAACAACATTAATTAAATTTTCATTGTCCTACATACCTGAATCAAATTGCTCCTAAACATAAAAACGTTCTACAGACTTGCTAATTATTTAATTCAGTTGTGTTGAAGCTGAGGCACACCTAAAAGTTGTGAGACACCGGCCATCGAGGACTGAAGCTTGACATCTGTGCCTTAGTTTATCTGCCCTTTAGTTGACATGAAGCTTTCATTTTCTTTTTTTTTTCAGCAATATGACTTCAAGAGCAATGCTGCCAATTTTTAACCCACTGCTAACGCCTCTAATGTGATGAGCATGTGTGAAATTGGTCATATTACATCCCAGTAATTATGGTTTCTGCAGAGGCAACCAGCATCATCTCAAAAAGTTAATCCAATGCAAAATTAAACATAATTTGGACTCCAAACTTGGTCTTTATTTTAGACTGCATAAATTAATATACAGCATGGAAGCTATAATTTGTCTGTTGCTGGATAATCAGTGGTTAATGGATTTGTATGGTATTTCTGCTTGTTTACTTCCGTATTAATTCACAACTTCACACTTAGAGGCTAAATTGCTGCTGAAGCTATTTCTAAAACAATGCAGCATCCTTCAGATTCCAGAGGAGTACATCTATGTAGCATGATCCTACTAGCCAAGAAAGAAGGAATAAAGCCAGAAATAGAGGACCAAGAGTGAGGGCCCATTTTCATTTTAATCAGTAAGCTTGTTGATTCAGTTGGCTGTGAGCACTCTACAAACAAAACCAAATGGCAGTTCCTGGCACTGACAGAGACACAGAGACTTTGGGCAGAGAGCTGAGAAAAGAAACATACAGGAGGAAGTCTGGGAAATAAGGGTTTCATTAATCTGGCCAAACACAGTAGAACTCAGCACCTACTGTGCCGCCGCTCCACAGCAGTGCTGCTGTAGGGGTGGGTTCTGTGAACTCTGCAGCATCTCTGGCAATGGTTCAGTTAAAAACTCAAAGCACACACCACATGTTTTCGTACTGAGCATGAGGAACTCCGACGAGGCGTTTTTCTCAGTGTCTTTTGGAATCTGTCCATGTGGTCAAAAAGACGGAAGTAACTGATCTTTGAAAGGTGTAGCCCTTTCAGACTTCTTTGGGTATAATAACTTAAACTATTGATGAAAGCTTCATTATCTCCCTCTGCTGTTCTCACAGTAAATCTTCCATTTGTGCAGATGCAGAGTTTGTGAGTGTTGAAAATTTCAGGCCAAACAGCACATGAGGATAGCCCTATCAGTCACCACGCAGTGATCTACAGGAAGTACTGTGCAGAAAGTGCTCCTTGGCAGTTTTACTTTATGTTAACAAGTAAAGGAAACAAAAGCTGCTTTTACAGACCAGTTTAATTAAGAAAACATTGAGTGCCTTAGCTGAACACAGTCTGCCTTTTACACAGATTACTGTCACATTCGAATGTGTTTTCATTATCTAGGCCATGTCTATCAATCTTTTCATTGTTGTCCTGCTCTTCTGTCATGTTTTTCTGCTGTAGGATTGCTGTGTTGCTCCTTTGCTGTGAGATGACTCAGGAAAGACAAGACTGCTTTCTATTTTCCTGGAAAAAAAAAACAAAGATTGTAAGCTGAACAAAAGTATTTTTATAGTTATTACTTTATAATGGTATGTAGAATTTACAGGCTAATGTGAGCTAACTAGCTTAATAATCACACTGAAACATATTGGTATTTAAAATGTGAACTAATGTGCAACTTATAAAAGTGCAACAGCCCCTCATTAGTAGCAAACATTGAAGAAGTTAAGGGCTCAGTCATTTTTCAGTTTTCAGTTTTATTTATATAAGCGCCAATTCACAACACATGTTGTCTCAAGGCACTTCACAACAGTCAGGTTCATACATTCCAATTAATCCTAACCATTGAACAGTGCAGTCGGAGTTAGTTATTTATTCAAATTGGATAAAAAGTTTTTCTATCTAAGGAAACCCAGCAGACTGCATCCAGTCAGTGACTTGCAGCATTCACTCCTCCTGGATGTTTGATTATAATCAATGTGTTCATAATTTTCCGCAAGCGTACAAACCATACGCTGAGGGTGGGTTAATGGCTGGTGTAGACCTTTTAAATGTTAATAATTTTTTATATGGCCTGTATTATCATACATTTTGCTGTTCTCATGGCTAACTTGACATTGCGGGAAAACACGAGAGGCACAATTAACAGCGCTATGTAGCTCAGTCCATGCAGCTCTGTGCCAAACATGCAAATATGGCAGGTGCACATTTAAATAGCAACCGTCGCGAAAAACTCTCAGTTCATGTCATCCAGAGGTGATGTTGCACACAGACAACCATCAAATGTTTACATGAAGTTTGCTAATGCATTTGTATTTGTCAGTTGTGGACCAAAGCTTGGAGAAGCCATTATAAAGGGCCAAGAAATTTTCCGTAACTAAGACCTTACTCAGATCGACTTGTGTCGATCTGACTTGTGTTTGAGGATCTCAACATTCAGGTTTAACCTAAATTGAAAAATATTTAAGGAGTTAAGATGAAAATTCAACTTGGAAGACTCACCTCTACTTCTGGCTCCGTCCTAGTACTCCACTACGTTCTCCGCTCCAACATATCAGCTTCTGGTCCGCATTCCTCTTCAGCCAATCATCCCTCAAGGCTTTGATACTGGTGCCACTCCACCACCAGTATCAGGATCCCAGGGGGAAGACTTCTCTAATTCTAATCCTAAGATGTTCATTCAAGCCCATGTCACTATCAGCATCCATGTCTTCCACCGGGGTCCGAGCGCCAAAAAGAAAACAAACACCAGCTAATAATAAACATCTCTAACTGCCATCTCTGTGTTTCTCTCAATTGTGAGTTAGTTCAGATTAAAATTTTATTTAGTCCGCATGATGCAGGTTTTGGATATTCTTTGAATATAATAAAAACCTATTGGCCAAAGTTATGATATTCCCAAGTTACATTTTGTTCTATAGTAAACAGTCAGTCAGTCATTTTCTACCGCTTATTCCATAGTGGGTCGTGGGGGAGCTGGTGCCTATCTCCAGCAGTCTATGGGTGAGAGGCAGGGTACACCCTGGACATATCGCCAGTCCATTGCAGGGCAACACACAAACAACCAAGCACACACTCATTCATACACCTAAGGTCAATTTAGAGTGACCAATTAACCTAACAGGCATGTCTTTGGACTGTGGGAGGAAGCCGGAGTACCTGGTGAGAACCCACACATGCACGGGGAGAACATGCAGAAAGATCCCTGGCTGGGAATTGAACCCAGGACCTTCTTCCTGCAAGGCAACAGTGCTACCAACTGCACCACCATGCAGCCCGCAATGTGAATGTTTTTATTTTAATTCAGCATAAAGGTTTGTACGGAACTTCTGAATCATTTCTCTTAAAGGAAAAAAAAAACAGTTAATTCTCCTGTTATTGTTTTTTTTCTATGTTCTAAACGGTTTGATATTCTTTTTGTATAAATGTGCAATGACAGTGATTTTACCTTACAACAGCCACATACTGTATGTACATAGGTTCTCGGCCTCAGCTGTAATTAAAATAGGATTCGTCTAAATCAAAAATGTTTTACACTTTTGGGGAAGGGTTCAGGAAAAGTATGTTTTGTACACTTGGAAATATATTGAGAATTGTGAACCACCCCTAAACATCCTCCTATCTGATTGCACTTCATGCTCCTATTTTCCATGCCTAAATATTATAATCTTGTGAAGTATCCATGTTTTGTTTCCAGCACATTCAGAATTCCACATGCTCTATGACCTGTGATCTCAGTTGTAACGATATAAAACACTCAGGTGATGTAAAAAATCCAAATTTATGAGTGCATCTTTGTTGCTTTTAGAATAAAATAAATCATAAAACCGAAAGAGAGCAAACAAAAAAGCTGTTTTAAATAACCGATCTACAAGTGCTAAGTTAGCGGTCTTTGCCAAATAGCTTATTTGAGTTCAGTCGCAGGAAGATGATAAAATACTTGTCATTTATGGGTAACACAACACAGTTTCTGTGGAAATAGACTGGGCTGAATACTGAACAGGAATCCTTTACAGCCGAGTCCTTGGGAGGCAGAGGAAGGGGGGAGGGCAGGTGATTGTGAGATCCTAAGTCAAACAGAGAACAAGGTCAGCTGCAATCCTGGATTAATCTTAACACTTAATTTGATGTTTAACGTGCCATGCACCCCGAGAGGTAAAAGGAAGAGCTAAAAAAAGAGAAACAGTGCCTTCCAAAAGTATTCATACTCCCTGAACTTTCCCACATTTTATCAGGTCACCACCATAAACCTCCGTGTATTTTTAAAGTAACAGACCTTAACAAAGTAGCTTATACTAATTGTGCCGTTAAAGGAAATTTGTTCAGATTAGATGGAGAATGGCGGTGACCTAGTGGTGTTTGATACTGCCAAAAAAATATTTGACGTTCTTTGACTCTTATCGCTAACAATTCTTTGACAATATATCAGTTATTCATAATGTGTTAGGCCTTATGTTCTACTATTGGTGATAACAATGTGTACTGTTACATACTAATAATACTTTAGAAACAGTAAATAAAATACTTGACAGTTATTTTTTAAATACCATTCAAACTATATATATATCTGTCTCAATTTTTATATTAGTTATGAACATCAATCACTCAGCAATAACAATAAGATACATGTGTCATAAACAAGCCTCTTACAGGCAGAGACATTAGCGAAATGATACCAAGATCATTTCAGAAAATGTAAAAATCAAGACAGCTACACCATTTTCACAGATGAAATTCTACTACTTTATTCCCCTTAGTTTATATTGAAGTTGGGATCCAATATCACAAAACACTGTTTAAGTTCAAACACATTTTAAAATATTGCCATAATCTTTTCACGAATGTTCTTTGAGTGTTCTGTTTTTTTAACAGCTGGGGTGCATTTTATTTAATTGGCTAATAATGAAGTTATTTTATTCAGTGGTCACCTTTGTTACTGTAGAACAATATTTTTTATATTTTGTTTTCTGAGTAAATATTCTAGCATTGAGATCAAATGTATTCCCAGCTATGGAAACTAAACCTTATGAGCTTATTAACCATATCTTAGGTAATCAAACATATGAACTAAAAGACTGGTTGATTTAAAGGAAAACAAATTCTCCTTGTTTTTAACAGCAAGCCTCAGATATAGCAAACAAAGGAAATAAAAGATTATAACAAATGACAGTTTGCATATGATTGCTTTATGTTGTCAATGGAAATTTGCAGCTTCTGTCTTTAAGAACATGGCAGAGCAAGTTGCTTAATCACCAATAAAGTGATTGATTTTACAGGAAAGGTGAAACTGGTTTGTTGTTGTGGGTTTTTTCACAGCAATCGTTTTTTTCACATATTAGACAGATTGGACTAGGCTGTGCAACATGCACCCTTTTGAAGTGAAACCTGCACCAGAGGCATCTTGCCACATGCGCGAAAGAAGAAATCCGTAAAGATGTTGGCTCGTTGGCAGGTTTGTCCGGCTCTTCTTCTTTAGACATAGTTCAACCACGGCTTATCCTAGACTAACTAAATCACATGCGCACTAGAGCACCTTTCTTGGCAACATGTGATCTATACACTACCTGTTGTTTCTTTTCCTATTATTTTTGCAAATTGAGGGAAATACCTGATAATGCAAGCTACCTCAATTTAAAGTAAGAATTTTATTTTATTGTTTGGATTTTATTGAAAATGATACGTATCGCACATCCTTAATGTACACATAAAATTGCAAGTCTTGCCACAGATTTTGAATTGGATTTAGGACTATACTTTGACTGAGCCATTCTAATACGTGAATATGCTTCAATCTAAATCAATGTATTGTAGTTCAGGGTGCATGCTTTAGGCCTCATTGTACCTCTTCGCTTCTTTGAATGCGAGGCACTTTAACCACAGCAGCAAGAATGTGCCCATGTTCATCATCATCATCAACATCATCATCAACTTTATTTATAGAGTGCTATAACACCAGCCACAGCTGAAACAAAGTGCTGAACATCAAATAAAATAACAAAGGTAAGCACACAACAATGTAAATAACTTAAAAACTCAATACAAACATAGTAAAAAGCAAACAATAAAACAAATAAAATCAATACCTATAAAATCTGAGTAAAATGAAGTCCCTGTCGGACTGAAGGCCAATGAGTAATAATATGTTTTTAGACGAGTTTTAAAAAAAGGACAGTGAAGTGTGCAAAGGTGTCGAATGTGCAAAGGTAAAGCATTCCATAACCTAGTGGCCCCAATAGAGAAGGCTCTATCCCCTCTAAGCTTCCACTTGGAACTAGGAATACTATAGGCATAGGCATAGGCAGCTGGTCAGCAGACCGAAATGACCGAGTGGGAGTGTAGTGGTGGAGAAGCTTGGTTAAATAAGATGGGGCAAGGCTGTGTAAAGCCTTAAAAACAAGCATAAGGACTTTAAAATGGACTCTAACACACAGGCACAGACAGCCATTGGAGCGAAGCCAGAACAGGGGTAATGTGTTGCCTTTTATGTGTTCCTGTTAAAATGCGTGCAGCAGCATTTTGAACCAGCTGCAGGCGTGTTAGTGAGGACTGGCTAATTCCGAGATAGATTGAATTATAGTAATCTAGCCGCGATGAAATGAAGGCATGGATTACTGTTTTTAACTGTTGCCTTGAAAGAATAGAGTTTGTCTTACTTCATACCACAGCATTTCACTCAGAGGGATACAGATGATGCGACAGTTTATACACCCCTGTTTTCTGTCTTTCTCTACTTGTGGATGTTCTCTGACATGTTAGGACTGCCCAGGATTTAGCTTTCTGTCTTTGTAATAGAGTTTGTGGGAGAGTAAAGGGGGCTCAGCACAAATGCATGCCACAGGTTGTAGATTGTTTTTTTTGTTACACAATGCAAAACAACCCTGCATTATTATCTTTGTCCTGATCTATCATTAAATCCCAATGAAATACCCTGAAGTTTGTATAATGAGACACAATGTGAATAACTGTGAAGGGTTAATCCCAAAATATGCCTTCAACAAAGTTAAATAACTGAAAAAAGATACATTCACAAACACACCTTTAAGAAACATGAAGGGAGGGATGAAAAGGAAACACAGCCAACAAAATGACTTTGCCAGTATAACTAATTAATAACCACATATGTTTTAAACTGTGCTCTTAATTTTCAAAGCTCACAAATGAATGTAAAATCCCAAACTGTTTAATCAATTGATTGCTATGAAATACTGGTTTTGCAAAAAAAACAAACAAAAAAAGGCAGGTATGTGAAAACAATTTGTCGCTACTGTTTTTGCTGTAGGTTTATTTATTTACAATATTCTCTATCAAACATCTGATCTCACCCTGCAAATACATTGTGCTTATGTGGGGAGTGATGCACCACTCCGATAACACTTTTAGACTTTGAACTTCTTAATAAGCGGCACAGCACAGCCTCTGAAGTCGGGCAGCCATTTATGTAACGGTGTAAAACGCAGACAAGCAAATTGTTGGGACAGCTCCATGAAATCTGTGCAGATCAAGATGAGTTTGTGGCAAAAACCCACAGATTCCTCACAGCTGATTAGATAGGACTGTTTCCATGTTGTTACATGCAGTGCCAGTCCTTATTTGCACTGTACAACTTACACAAAACGTTTCATGGTGCAAACTGTTGAAACTAAAACTGGACATGTCAACAATATAAATCTCAAAAACAAATGCTGCGTATAAACAATCTCCCAAAGTTGTTAGATAATAGCCTTCCTATAAAGTGCTGTAGGTGAATAATGCCACTGGAAAAGATTCCATACTGCTATTTTCCAATTTCAACACTTTATTCTCGAACATTTTAGCACTTTGAAGCTTTGATGCTAAGCACTCAAGGCAGAGCCCATGGTTCTCCAACATAAATGTAAGGCCCAATCACATCTGGCCTCCACTGAAGTTGCAGAGGAGGCAAAACAGAATGCTTTAGGACCCTGGGAAAAAAAAAACTTGCCAATTGAACGGTGCGTTTTCTGTTTCTATCAGCTCCCTGTTAAGTTTCGGAGAAACGTCATATTAAATCAGACAATATGTATTATGTTTATTAACATAAATTCAATTTAGCATTAAAGAGATTTATGTCTTTGATATGCTTATGCCTTTTAGTTATTTCATAGCAGTGGAGATTGATTGCTGTTTATTTGAGCAGTTAGGTTACTCAGATGATAATATTAAGGTGGCTATACTTTGGTTAGGGTGAGTATCAAAACCAGCCTTAATGTCTGACATTAAATCAGGCTAAACATTTTTATTGTTGTAAGTCAGGTAGAATTACAAAATTATTTTAATTTGCTAAATGCCAGAATAATGTCAGAGATCATTTTATTACTTTCTCTAAATTTGGAAAGTTACGTCCAGAAATGTGGAAAGCCCAGATGGTGTCAATGCTTTGTCAATGCTTTGTCAAGGCTTTGTGAGCTTCCATTGCATCTACTCACAACATTTGAGTTAAATGGAGGCCCAACTGTGGCCTCAAACACACACCCCTCCACAAGTCTGATTGTTCCTTCCTGATGCCTAAAGGTGCTGCATTCATCTGTTCATCTGTTATTCTTACAATTATATGTAAGAATAAGCAGCATGATAATGTCCTGACATTGTAATGTTTCAGTCTGTTTGTTTTCATTTTGGCTCACATGCCAGGCAGTAATCGGTTTATTTACCCCACCTGTGCCTGCTTATTGCCCTGCTGCCTCTCACCTGCATTCTGCTCTATTTAAGGTCCTTCCAGCCACAGACAGCTTGCCAGACTATTGATAGCAGTTCTCTGTGTAGAGGTTCTGTGCTTGGTTGAGTAATCAGTTCTCCTGTACCAAACTTCAGTCATTGTACCTTACAGGAAGGATACAGGTTCTGTGTCTCAGAGATGACCATGTTTTTGTGCGAATCCACCCCAGAACAAAAGCAAAAGGCCTCATGAAGTTTATGACTGAGTGAGGGAATGGCGGGATATCGTAAGAAATGAACCAAGAAGTTGAAGCTTGGGATTTAAACGGTCTTAAAAATGAACAATGACCCTGAGCGTACCAGCAGATTAGTCCTTAAGTGCTTTAAGGACCAAAACTCAGTGGGGAAAAAAGATATGGAAATACATTTATTGTCACAGAAACCACTGTAAATACTTGATTATGGTTTTGGTCAGGTTCAAAATTGAGGCAATACAAGACATACATGCAACGATCCAATGTTTCATTGAGAACATGACCTCAACTAAGTTTTGCTTCCAGTCCAGTTTTTATACAAAAAGATCTTCAGTGCAAGACAAGAACCTGGTGTTGGTAACTGTTCCTAAATCATTTTGTAGAAAAGCCAAAACCCAGTTTGTTTGCCACATCCAGAGACCCACCACTGACCCATATCTCTATGTTGAATTAAACACCTCTTCCATCAAATGTTATATTCTCTATCAGATCCTGAATTTCTGTCCAGGATCACATCCATGGCAAATCACTTATTTTTGTGCCCCACTATCCCTGGTGACATGTCCTTAATATTAATATTTAAAATAGTGTTTAGAAACACTATTTTAAAAGTCAGCTGATGTTTGACACTCTTTACAATGCCAACTATCATTTCTAACCTACCCAAAGTTGATGGTCTAGCTCAAGTGGCATATTTAAATGTCAGATTATGATCTTAACAAAAACCCTACAAAGGTTTCTGAGCAAGGTTTGTACAGCACCTTGAGTGCCTTGTTGCTGAAAAGCGCTATATAAATAACCTTGACTTGACTTGACTTAAACTGAGTGCCATGCTGTAGTCAAATCAGATGGCAGTCATTACCACCCTTTATGGTGCATTGACCTTCATTCACTGGTTGAAGGACAATATTGAAATTGAATTGCTGGTTTACATGAACATCCTTAGCTCCAGATATGTTTTCTTTTTTTTTTGCTCAGCCCCTGCAAAACAGGTTTGGAGTAAATGCTGCATTTTTTGATGTTGGAATTATTGCTGATTCCAAGAACTGATTTTAACAAGCGACTGGCCCCAACTGATTTTATTGGAGAGAAAACCTTTATATATATATACAGGGGTTGGACAATGAAACTGAAACACCTGTCATTTTAGTGTGGGAGGTTTCATGGCTAAATTGGAGCAACCTGGTAGCCAGTCTTCATTGATTGCACATTGCACCAGTAAGAGCAGAGTGTGAAGGTTCAATTAGCAGGGTAAGAGCACAGCTTTGCTCAAAATATTGAAATGCACACAACATTATGGGTGACATACCAGAGTTCAAAAGAGGACAAATTGTTGGTGCACGTCTTGCTGGCGCATCTGTGACCAAGACAGCAAGTCTTTGTGATGTATCAAGAGCCACGGTATCCAGGGTAATGTCAGCATACCACCAAGAAGGACGAACCACATCCAACAGGATTAACTGTGGACGCAAGAGGAAGCTGTCTGAAAGGGATGTTCGGGTGCTAACCCGGATTGTATCCAAAAAACATAAAACCACGGCAGCCCAAATCACGGCAGAATTAAATGTGCACCTCAACTCTCCTGTTTCCACCAGAACTGTCCGTCGGGAGCTCCACAGGGTCAATATACACGGCCGGGCTGCTATAGCCAAACCTTTGGTCACTCATGCCAATGACAAACGTCGGATTCAATGGTGCAAGGAGCGCAAATCTTGGGCTGTGGACAATGTGAAACATGTATTGTTCTCTGATGAGTCCACCTTTACTGTTTTCCCCACATCCAGGAGAGTTACAGTGCGGAGAAGCCCCAAAGAAGCGTACCACCCAGACTGTTGCATGCCCAGAGTGAAGCATGGGGGTGGATCAGTGATGGTTTGGGCTGCCATATCATGGCATTCCCTTGGCCCAATACTTGTGCTAGATGGGCGCGTCACTGCCAAGGACTACCGAACCATGAAAGATTGGTGTGATGAACATGAAGGTGAAGTTGAACATCTCCCATGGCCTGCACAGTCACCAGATCTAAATATTATTGAGCCACTTTGGGGTGTTTTGGAGGAGCGAGTCAGGAAACATTTTCCTCCACCAGTATCACGTAGTGACCTGGCCACTATCCTGCAAGAAGAATGGCTTAAAATCCCTCTGACCACTGTGTAGGACTTGTATATGTCATTCCCAAGACGAATTGACGCTGTATTGGCCGCAAAAAGAGGCCCTACACCATACTAATAAATTATTGTGGTCTAAAACCAGGTGTTTCAGTTTCATTGTCCAACCCCTGTATATTTGCATGCATCCAAATGTTGTCACAAGATTAGATTAGTCAGTTTTCAGTCTTTACTTTAGACACAACTTCAGTTGTGTTTTCATTGCTGTGTCTCATTCAGTCTTTAGAGAAATGAAGACTACAGTTTAATATAGCTTCCCTAGGCTACAGCTGCACTCAGTAGACTCTCCACTATCTAAAGAAACTTTTTACTGACTTGACACTTTGAAGGGAGGCGAGTTGATGGAGGATGGGAGAGGCTTGGGGGCTGAGGCGCAAACCGACAGATGATGGACACATTGTAACCCCTCAGGAACTCTCTGCATTTGTCTACTTCAGCTTGTAGTACAAGTCACTGCTTTTTAGGCCCAAAGTCAGGGCTAGTATAGTTTCTTTTCTGTGAGTCATGCATGCATAAATGATGAAAAGCTTATTTTAACATGTTGTGAAACAGTGAGCTTGTCATGATGTCTTCTGAAGTTTTTAAATGCTTAATCTCATGTATGGTAAAAATTTGGTTATAAATTGTTAATTAATCCTTCTCCTTTAAATAATGTGCTTAAAAGATATATTTAATTCAAGTTAATTTAAATGTTTTCTCATCGCAAAAAAGTTGGAAAAATTCAACCTTTAATTTACGTACATTTATTCAATGAGGATTTCTGTTTGTGTGCATGTGTCTAAGTAGCTTTTTTCTTTTTTCTTAGCAGTGCCACACCTATGGATGCCCCTAACAATTTATACAAAACTGATATTTGTTTCCTTTTTAAATTAATCAGAGTGGCTGAGAATTCTTAATTATAAATCAATTAAGAAATAATAAAAAATATAGTGATAAAAATATAACTCCTCCTATAAAATTGCTTGTATCTATAGGCAATAACTCAGAAAACAGAAAAGAATGGCGTTTAGCATGTCCTAACAAACATTTAAATTCAGGTTCACTACTGTGAAACATGTTTCAGATACTTTTCTTGGCAACATCAAATTAATTTAAGAGCATTTATTTAAAAAGAGGCCATTAGACTTCATTTCTACATAACCAAGTTATTTAATATATTTTCCAATAAACTGTATAATATCTTTTGGCTACATACACATGTAGCAGATCAAGATGTTTATCCAAATCACTGTGATGTGTTTAATGTTGTAAATGTGCTAAAGTGTTTTCCTTAAAAGCATCAACTCTTGAATAAAAGTCCAACTCTCAATTTTTGGTTCTTGCTTTTAAGCACTGACCCATAGAAAAGCCCCTCTCACAAAACATTTCACTGCTTTTGGAGAGTTGGACTGTTAACATGGGGGAATGGACATCAAATTCCTTTTAAGGAGCAAAAAAACTCCAGCAGTCCTGTAAAGCTTGCCCTTTTTTAATCACTATCTTTCTGAGTAAAGACTTCACTGGGAATAAATGTAACCCAGGCCCAGTTAGGGGAACTCTAAGGCACATAAGTCAAACCCTTTTGCTGTGGATTTTCTTCCATGGTTAGGAGTTAAGAGTTTGGAGAAATAAGTTTTAAACGGGTGCAAAACATGCATCAAACAGAGAAGGTCAGGACTCAGTCTAGCATCTGTACAACCTGTCTAGACTCCCAAGTAGCACCTTATGCTATTTATGAAATTCACCAATTAAAATCCTTTCTGTTAAAAGGCAGCAAATGTCTGCATATTTCTTCCATGCCTTATCTTCTTGTTCAAATGGAGGCAGGTTGGCACAATTAATGCTAGGACCAGGTTTGTAAGTGTGCTTAATTAAAGCATGGAAATGTTGTGGTGGATAAGTATGGATTTGCATGAGCACACGTTCCTTCCTGGGCAATAACCCCTCTCTGCTCTGACAGCCCGCCAAGAAGAAATAAACCACAGTTCACAGGCTTTGTGAGTCTAGTTTTCCTTGTGAAAATTTGAAGATAAGAAGTCTGCATTCTTAGATGCTCAAAAATGTTGAATATATTGATGTATTATGTATTATGTATACACTAATAGAAACACTATATATAGGTTATAATGACAATGGGATTACTATGATTCTCATGCCAGTTTAACATGTAACATTACTTTGGTGTTGCTCATGAAGTGTCATTTGCCTATTTTAAATGTTTGTTTACTGCAGGAAGGCGTAAAAAACTGTAAATTGCACACATTTCATGATTAGTGTGGGAGAGTTGCAGCTCAAGCATACATGCTAATGTGTTACCAATATCAGCTAAGATCATAATGCAGCCTGCTGCATCAAATATCTTTGTGTAATTGTTGAACTAAACAAAAACAGACAAGTTAGTACACTTTTTCTAGATTTAGAAATTGTTTTACTTTTCTCTAGTATTTGGTATAATTGGGTCAAGTGAGTTTGGGCATTCTTCCACTGTCATTATCTGCCTGTGTTAGGTTTTGGGTTTGAGTTCCTAGTTTTGTTTGTCTACTTATTTTGCTATTATTCCAGTTCATTCATGTTTATTAGAATCATCATTCACTCTTGTGTTTAGATTATGTTCTTGGATTCCTGTGTTAGATGTTTTAGTTTGCATTTCCTTGTAGATCTGTTCCTCATGTTTATGTTCATTGTCTATTTATTTCTGTTCACTTAGATGTGTCGGTTATCCCCCTGTATTCCCTGCTTATTTGTATCAATTAGCCTCCCTCCTTCAGTTGCCTGCATGGTCTCTTCCACCAGCTGCTGCTGATTCTCATCTGATTATCTCGCTGTGTTCATTGGTCCATTCTCCACCCTTCCTCAGCATTTGTGCTCTCTGGTTTTCATTGTTCTCCACTGGTTTCTCCTGTTTGCTACCCATCCATTCCCTGATGTGTTTTCTGCCCAAGCTTCTGTTACCTGCCTGTCTTCGATCACCATGATCTTTGTTAATTTCAAGCTTCGCATCAAATAAACTTTTAAACTCACCGTGAGACTCTTCAGCTCTGCTCTGCATACGGGTCACATCCACAAGCTTCTCATAGTAGTTTGCTGGAATTTGATCCATTCCTCCTGACAGAACTTGTCTAATCCACATATTTTTTATCTTCGTGATGCATCTATTTTTCAGAGCTCCAGTCTCTCCTGTAGAAAAACACCCACGGAACATGATGCTGCCACCTCCATGCTCCACACTTGGGATGGTGTTCTCTGTCTCCAAAGCTTCCCTCTTTGTTTCCCCAGATGTAACAGTGGTCATTTTGGCCTAATACTTCAATTTTACTTTCAGAAGACCACAGAACATGTCTCCAAAAATTTAAGTTGTGTCCATGAGGGCATTGGCAGACTATGTTCCACCTTTTTATATTGCCCTTGTAGCAATGGCTTCTTCTTCTGTTATTGGCCAATTAACCCATGCCAGTACAGAACTCATTTCACTATGGATAACGATGGTCTCTTAAGAGTGTTAAACAGCATCTTCACAAGGTCTTTTGCTTTTGATCTCGGGTTGATGTGCACACACCGCAACAAAACATGCACCTTTGGCACCTTTGGCACCTTTGGCACCTTTGGCAATTTTGGGCTTCTTGAAATTGTACCTGTGGATAAAACAGACTTGTAGAGGTCCAAAGTTTTCTAACCGCTATCTTGGCTGATTTCTTGTTTCCATGGTGTCACAAAAGGAAGCAGTTTATTTGAGGTGTTGTGTTAAAATACAGCCACCGGTGTGCCTCCATTTAACTTTAACTATCAGAAGCGTATACAGCCATGACATCATCATCTGGGCTTTCTCAAACTCTTTAAAGGCATAGTAATATATGTGTAAGTAATAAAAATAAAAAAAAAGGGGGTGGGGGTAAATGAGGTAACTGTGACAGGAATACTGCTTATACAATTTTCTGTTGGTTTTGTTCAGTCTGCTTAAACAAAACTGCAATTTTGGTAGCTAATTATAACCAAAGTATACATCCAACCTGAGTCCCATAAAATGATAAGCATCACTGTGACATAAAACCTTACTGTATGAAATCTACAAAAAGGCAAAAGCTAAATCTACTCATGCATATGTATTTGCCAAAAAGGCTTTTTTTTTTTTGGCAAATGTTAAGTTCATTTTTAGACCTATTTCCAAGGCAACAAAGGTTCAGTGTTTTTGCTGCCTACTGCCTCAGGCAAAATAGATCGCAATATAGGAAGTAATGTCAAGAAACACTGCAGCGAGTTCACTGTTCACTGATCCATTATACATTTCTGAAGATCACAGCATGCTATTGTAGAGTTTGCACAAATTTAATTGTGGCAACAAAAGCAGATGTTGTGGGTGCTTGACAGTGAGTAGACCAACCAATAATCAAAGAAAAGTCCACTGCAGAGTGCAGACGTTGTTGTAAATATAGCCAATGTGTAGGTGGTCCAAACTGCTGGCAAATGAATACCACACACAGACATGACCCAAGAAAATCATAAAAACAGAATTCGGATTTTCCAGCTTGTAACAGACACTGTAACCGCTCACAGGTCTCCTCTGTCCCTGAATGCATTGTGCATGCGCCCATGATAAGCACTTCTGTCTATGAATTTTTATTTTCAAAAAACATGGAAATGCTGGAAGGGAAAACAATAGCCCAGTGACAAACATAGAACTTTATTGGTGTCTTCCCACTTGTGGGCCTATCTAATTGGATGGGACTGACACTTGAAGAGAAGGGTGTTGCAGAATTTTCGCCTATCTGGCTGCCATACAGAAACCTCACGCTCCGCTGATCCACCAGGCACTGTTAGCCTTCTCAAAAAATACAACTCACAGTCACTGAGGACGTGAGTTCAGACGTGTTACGACTTAATTTCATGTGGTTCAGGAGTTGTTTTTTTGTCTATAATTGATATATTCTGAACATTAAAACGTGTTCAGAGCTGAGGACGTCTGCTCACGTGCTTAACTTAATAGGCAACTCGGAGGCAATAGGGTGTCAGTAAGATTAAATAAGCCAGGTTCAATCAGGCAACATTTCCACTCACCATCCTCTAAGGATGCTCTTGATTATCAACCTCACAGAAAGGTCACAATGTTTATTAATCAACTTTACAGATATTAAAGAGCTAAACCTACCTACTCTATCATCCTGTAGTTAGATTATTTGCACCAAACATAGACTGAAGGTCTACCTTTCTATTACTCAACTCAATCAATCAGATATAAAGCAGATATAAAGCTTACCTATGGCCCTGATGTGAAACAAGACAAAAATACACCCCAAAAAAGTTTTTTTCTTTGGTTAAAAGAAGAAGAATAATAATGAGATTTAGAACACCCATTTTTGTCTATAGATGACTCTTAAAAAAATTCTGTTACAGTAATTCAGGAGGGACGTGGAAAAATAAAACAAATGTCTATTTAAAGCGTCAAAGTCTAAAACTGATATAACATGTAGCACCGAATCAGTGAAAGTAATTAACATGGCCCAAGGCACAAGCAAATTAAGTGGTTGCTTGTGACCACCAAACCAACAAAGGCTGTCAAGAGCCCTAGAATCATTGCAAAAGTTAAATGTACAATGTAACAAAACCTGTGATTCTCAAGATTTAAAATGTTAAAGATATATTACTTAATAAAACATACTGTGATTGAAAAAGTTCATTTTTAGAAGTTGCTGTTGTCTAGTTTTTTTTATATAAACTGCCATGGTAAGGACCTACTAAAGCTTTGTCAACTTCAAGACAAATTAGTAATTTTACACAAAATTATCTGAATGAATTATTTTTTAACAAAAATTTAGATCAAGGTGATGTGTGTTGAATTATTTTAATTTTGTACTTAAACCAAATATTGCTTCTGAACTCAGGAGGGTAAAATTGAATTTGTATAAAAATACTTTAATGTTTTAAAAATGTGCACCCTTTGTTTTATTTGCTGTCAGTACATGAATCACATGAAGGGAATTTGTTAATGAATGTACTATAATGTGTGGCTGATATTACTTTCCATTTGTAACGTATAATAACATTGATGTTAGATGTTAAATGACTATACTTTAAATATACATAACATTTTCTATTATTAAAATAACAAGGACTTGCTGTAAGTTATTATCCAGTCACTCATGTAGTGTTATTACAGTAAAATCAATATTAAACTTACTATCAAATAAAATACGGCATAAACTTCTTCAAAGCATTGTTTGCATTCATGTTACAGTTTTGTTGTATAAAATAGTGTTATTATACAGAAAAATGTGTTTTCAGCTAAAATAACAATGTGAGAATAATTATAAATCATACACTTAAGTAAAGAACAGTAGGCTGATTCATTTTAAATGCAGATTTTTACCAAGAGTTATTGTAAATCTATGACGTAAATAAATTATACAGAACTGCTGAGAATATAGTAGTTTTACTGCAGAAAACTCTACAATCAAGGAAATGAATTTAATTAAATTGAATTTAATCTACAGTGTCGCATTGAACATTCCTTCAGTATTAAAGAACTGTTGTAAATACAGTAATTTTACTGTTAAAACAAAAAAACAATAAATAGTTTACAGTGCGGATGTTATGAAGACAAAATTACCAGTAGTCGTGCTGGATGGTAGTTGGACAGCCTCCATTTGAAATTCTGTTTAGGGCTCAATAGAGCCTTGGACTGACCCTGATAAATATAACAATTAAACAAAACTACTGGCTTTTCAGACTTTATAGTTTTATTGCAGAAACAAAGCAAATACAGTCAGTAATCCTTTGATTTTATCTCCAGGGTATTATGATTAACCTGTGAATTATTATCTAAAAATAACCACTGAGGCAAGTTAAAGCCAACTAACAACTCCCTTATGACTGCTGCCGTTCTCTAATCCTCTGGAGGAAATTAATGAAAAAAGAAAGAAAAATAGCACAGCTAGAAAATAGTACATAGACTAAATGTTTCATTCGTGTGTAATCAGCAATTGTATCAAATCATGACCTCATATTTCTACGTAAATGTAATGCCAGAAAATGCTGTCACTCTAAAACATGTTGGTGCTCGTGGGATATAATAAAAAAACATATTTTGTGAGAGTATAATAAAGTGAAGTGAGTTTTGCTGGTTTGTGATTTTCTTCACCTTTTAAAAGCAAGATATTATGGGTGAAAAAACAGACCTTCTTGTTTCCTTTCAAAGTCCTTGTTTTATTAATCCATTATTAATCCATTAATCCAAAGTCCTTGTTTTATTACTTTATTTTCAGTGTTATGTTTAAAAAAATATATTCAACTCCTGTATTCAAGTGAATGTATTGCCTCAGAAGCCAGAACAGCAAGAACAGGACATTTTATTATTTTTACTTGAGTTGGTGCTTTCTGGCCGGGACATTTTATACCTTACAAGAACTGAAATGCAGAACCCTCATTGGTCCTTCCCTTTTGCCAGGGAAGTAACCACACCACTATGAAATCTTGACCAATTGTTGGACACCAGCCAAGACAAAGTCCCGCCCAGAATTTGTGTCAAGAACACGCTGCAAGAACTCCCAAACCAGAATTACAAAAAATAATGACATCTTTTTCTTGCAGCCCTGGGAGAGAGAACAATTTACTCTGGTGGAGGATGTATAGATCTTGAGTTTGAAGAATGTATTGATGAAAATGTTCATTGAGTGACATGTCTAAATGGTAGACAGACAATTTTGTTTTTTTCATGATCTAATTGCTTGGGCACTAATGAGGCAATTGCAATTCTATATCTGCTTTAGTTTAGTTTAATTTAGTTAATGTTTTGGTTAGTCATACTCCAGATCATTGTTTTCAAATGTCCGGAGTTTTGTCAACATTTGAACCTGTAATATGTCTGCAGTTATGAGTTAATTATCCCTGTTTATTCAGGTTTTCCAGAATGAAATGTTGTCTGACAAGAAGCAGTGAGTGGACGAACATCAGAGTAAAAATGTTGGAATTTTGCTTTATTATTGCATATGATCCTCTGTGTCTGTTATTTTTCATATGACATTTAAAACAACAGCGATAAATAACGGTTAAGCTGTGTAAAAATATGTATAATTATTAAGAAAAACATCTCTTTTGACAAAGATATAAAACAAGCTGTGCTGCATAAAGAGATAAAACAAATGAATGGTGTAGTTACTTAAACCAAATAGGCCAAGTGGAAGATTTAGGAGTACAATGATTTATAAATAAAGATCTGCACTTTCTCACTCTCTAAATGGAGAGTGAGAAGGCAGCCAGGGACAGAAATGTAGAAAAGAAGAAGGCGAGTGAGGGCTACCAGCATTTACCTTTTCATAAACATGGAGTTTCACTCAGCTCACAGGGTGGTATGAGCTCTCTGGTCAGTCAGATGCACTGATGGAGATAAACCAAACTGACATCACAACAACATCTGAGACAGATCAACATTCTCTTTCTCTTGTCCTCTCCTCTAACCCTTTTTGCCTTTTCTGTCTCTGCTCCCTCAAAGACGCTGTGTCTTTGCTAACAGAGCCATCTCTGATTCCTGCCACCCTCTTTCTCTCTCCTCTCTCACCCCTCACAGTCTTGTCTCCTTTCCACTGATTAGCCATGCAACACCTTTAATAACATCCATCAGCCCACCACTTTCCCACCCTCTTACACCCACTTCATTTATACGGGGAGTGAGAATCACAGACGGCAAGTAATTTGGAATAAAAAGAAGATGGATGTGCCTCTGGGTGAACAACATGCTCAAGAGCCCCTACTGCAGACAGTAGATGGAGAGGAGAGGACCTTTGGGTTTGGGACTTCTTTGTGCTTTTTCCATCTTCATTTAATACTCTTTACCTTAAAGGATGGTGTTGTTTACCCCTATAGATAGTGTTCTATTTGGCAATGAATACTTTAATTCTAGATAACGAGAAACAGCCAAGAGGAGAAGGTATATCAAAACATTTTGAAGGTTGAGCATTATAGATATACTGTAACTGTTTATTACCAGGACCATGATGCATTCATACAACATTCACATTTCACAAGCCTCAATGTTTTCTTGGGATTTTATGCAAAAAACAAACAAAAAGTAGAGCATAACTGAAGAGAAAGAAAAAGGACACATGGTTTACAAAATTATTTACAAATAATAATCTGAACATGTTGGCATGCATTTGTATTTGGCCCAATTTACTCTAAAATCCCCTAGATAAAATCCAAGGCAACTATCTCCAGAAGTCACCTACACACTCGAGTGTAGTTTAATTATAGTATATACACAGCTGTTTCTTTGAAGGCATCAGAGGTTTATTAGATAACGTATGAACAAATAGAGAAATTTAGAGCAATAATGAGGTTTAAAATAGTATGCCAATGACAGCAAAACCTACCAAGACCTGGCAATCCACCTAAACTGAATGGTCCTGTTCAACCCAGAAAAATCAGAATGTAAACATCTGAAATGAAAGAGCTAATTTTTTAATCGAAAAAATATTTCGGCATAGTTAGAAAAGACATACACTCCAGGTCAAAAGTTTTAGATACACATTCTCACTTATTGGGTCTTTTTATTTTCATGACTAAATTCATTGCAGATCACCAAAGGAACAAAACTGTGAATGAACACACATGAAATTATATAGTAAACAAACCACGTACCCAAATAAATCTAAACATTTTTATATTTTAGATTCCTCAAACTAGCCACTCTTTGCTCTGATCAGTGCTTTGCTCTCTTGGCGTTCTCTCCATGACCTTCATGAGGTGGTCACCTGAAATGGTTTTCCGAAGAGTCTTGAAAGAACTTCTCAGAAGTTCATTTAGAGATGGCCAAAGGTTAATATTTCAGTCATCACAGCAAGGGGCGGCTACTTTAAGGAATCTATAATAAAAAACATATTTAAAGTTACTTTACAATTTTGCGTTCGCTGTATAATTGCATATGTGTTCATTCACAGTTTTGATGCCTTCAGTGAGAATCTATGTACAATGGAAATAGTCATAAACATAAAGAAAACCAATAAATGAGAAAGTGGTTCTAAAACCTTTGACCGGTAGTGTATCTTCTGTTTAAATGTTGTTACATGCCAAACTTTAGCAAGGTGGTCAATCATTTTTTAAAACCTCTGACTGATGGCTAGAAATAAAGGTTCCTGTTGTTCTTTGCATGCAGCTGGTACCAAAAATAAGATGCTGCCACACTGGTTCATCATCACTGTTTGAGTGACTACTTTAAAATAAAAACTGGCAAGCTGTAAGGAACTTTAAGCAGATTTGATTCTGCAACTGTAATTTCCCAACTTGTTTAAGCTAAACTTATGGTCATGATATATGCCTGTTGTTCTCCGGTCAGAAATATACTTTGATACACATGGTAGAAATGGAGGTTGCCAACAGCATTGCCACGTGAATCGCGTAGCAGCATCGTTGAATAGTTTGTTCGTTCGTCGTCTTCCGCTTATCCAGGACCGGGTCGCGGGGGCAGCAGACTCAGCAGAGACGCCCAGACGTCCCTCTCTCCAGACACCTCCTCCAGCTCCTCCAGGGGGAGCCCAAGGCGTTCCCAGGCCAGCCGAGAGACATAGTCCCTCCAGCGTGTCCTGGGCCATCCCCTGGGCCTCCTCCCGGTGGGACGTGCCTGGAACACCTCCCGAGGAAGGCGTCAGGGAGGCATCCGGTATAGATGCCTGAGCCACCTCAACTGGCTCCTCTCGATGTGGAGGAGCAGCGGGTCTACTCCGAGCCCCTCCCGGATGGCCGAGCTCCTCACCTTATCTCTAAGGGAGTGCCCGGCCACCCTACGGAGGAAGCAGGACCACGTCATCCGCAAAAAGAAGAGATGAAATCCACTGGTCCCCAAACCAGACCCCCTCCGGCCCTTGGCTGCGTCTAGAAATCCTGTCCATAAAAGTTATGAACAGGACCGGCGACAAAGGGCAGCCCTGCCGGAGTCCAACATGCACTGGGAACAGGTCCGACTTAGTGCCGGCAATGCGGACCAAACTCCTGCTCCGCTCGTACAGGGACCGGATGGCCCCTAATAAAGGGCCCCCAATTCCATACTCCTGGAGCACCCCCCACAGGGCATCACGAGGGACACAGTCGAATGCCTTCTCCAGGTCCACAAAACACATGTGAACCGGTTGGGCAAACTCCCATGAACCCTCGAGCACCCTGTAGAGGGTATAGAGCTGGTCCAGTGTTCCACGGCTGGGACGAAAACCACACTGTTCCTCCTGAAGCCGAGGTTCGACTATCAGTCGGACTCTCCTCTCCAATACCCTGGCGTAGGCCTTACCAGGGAGGCTGAGGAGTGTGATCCCCCTGTAGTTGGAACACACCCTCCGGTCCCCCTTCTTATAAAGGGGGACCACCACCCCAGTCTGCCAGTCCAGAGGCACTGTCCCCGACCGCCACGCAATGTTGAAGAGGCGTGTCAACCATGACAGCCCTACAACATCCAGAGACTTGAGGTACTCAGGGCGGATCTCATCCACCCCCGAAGCCTTGCCACCGCGGAGCTTTTTAACCACCTCGGTGACTTCAGCCTGGGTGATGAATAGTTGAATAGTTAATCTATTAAAATATCTTTGAACACCAATTGCACCCAAATGCGATATTTAAGGCTAAATTCACAGTCTTTAAGGGTATCTTTTGCCAGCAAGTAAACACTGCATATATGGATATGTGGAATTAAAAAAAATAACATACAATAGGCTTACAGTGCATTGCTCTGGAGATTCACCTGGCTGTATTCATTCCATGATTAAAATAAATGGTGCAGAAAAGACACCATGAAGCTTTAGTTTTCAAGCTTTCTGCACCCAGCCATTGTTAAATCAGTTTTAGAGACTATCAGTGACTAATGACATCACGACTACATCAGGGAAAACTTCTCACTAGATCATACACAACCTCAGGGTCATTGTGTTCTTAACATATGTCCTGCCAACACTGAGAAAGGAGATTAGAAGAGCAGCTGACATCAAGGCTGAATGAATTCAAAGATTTAGTTTTTTAACACAAGGCTGCACTTTAAATAAACTGGATACACATGTAAATAAAAATATTAATATACATCTTAAAGGAAGGTTATTGTGTCTAGAGCTTATGCATTTGTTGGGGCTCATCGAAACGTGCACACCTCTCAAGGCCCAGTGACGTAGACAACTGCTGAAGGCTCATCCTCAATGATCACATCTTTCTTTAAAAGGCCCAGGCCAGGGAAGTAAATTATACAAAGGGCAGCAGCCTAAAAATAATTACTAAGCTGTAGAAAATCACCACTAAACACCGAGGCAATTTTGGATAATCATTAAGGCTACACCTGGAAGAAAGGTACACTGATTGCAAAAGGTTGCAGCTGAAGAAAAATCTTATAAATGTAATTATATTTATGTGATCTACCTTTCTCTTTTTTAAGCTGGTCCAATGCAGTCTGTTCTATCCACAATTTGCAGCAATGGCCTCGCTCCATGTTAGAAAACACCTGAAATGAAACGAAAAAAAAAGATCTGGTGTTCTGCAGCCTCTTCTATGCCACACTCTATTTTCATTTTTCACTTTCTTCACAGCCTAACATCTCTCCTACATACACATCCCGTGTTTGCCCATGGACACTTTTCATCAATGCACACAACATCTTTTCTTGCATCTCATCGATCCCCCTTATTGAAAGAAGCCTCATTTGCAGTCTCCTTCTTGACATTTTTTTTCCCTCTCCTGTCTCTTTCTTTTCCAAATTCTTGACAGGCTGTGCAGAATTTGGCAGTTTGCTGTTCTCCCCTAATCCTTTGCCAGACTTTCCTCCTTCACAAATATACAAGGATTTTAGAGGAAGTGCAGTCAGACATCAGATGGCCAAAAACACATTCCAGCTTTTTATATACAGTTCGTAAGTCATGAAAATAAAAATGGGCTATTTTACTTAAATAAAAGTCATGATGCAAACAATGTATTTGTTTTTTTTGTATTTAAAGTTAAACTCAGGACAGACATGTAAAAAATGTTTACCCCTGCCATAATACAAAATACCAGTCAATTTGTTTTGCTATTTAATTGTTAATCATTGTTTTAACTAAAATATACCCTAACGACAAACTTACTTCTGTATTCCCTGATAGGGGGCATAACTTAACAAGCAAAGCAAAGTTAATGTGCTTTTTCTCCGTGTTTTTATTCATGTTTATTCTTCAGAGGACTTTACTTGTACTCTCTACTGCAGCAGAACCTGAGCTGCATATATATAATGCCACCTAGATTTATTTTGGATGTATAGTTATGAAGAATATGCATAAAATACTTTTTTTTATATAATCTATAGTTATCTTCATTCCAAACGTACCCAAAGCTTCTTATTTTTTATTTTCATTGTTCTAGAATTGCGCTGCTCAAGGTGGCAGCAGGTTGGAGTAGCTCTGTTACTTTTGATTCTGATTTATTCTTTTTTGGGAACTCTTCCTCTTGTGGTGGATACAGTTGATTTTTTTTGGACGACTGTCCTCTCCAGTGTCGGATGCTGTGCAGCTTGGAGGATTTTTCTTAATACTTTCTAGTTTTGGACATTTGTTATGATGCATTGCCATGGCAACGGGGTTGTTTCTTACAACCGGGAGCAGCTGATTAATATCTCAAAAGCTCAAATAATACTTCAACTACAACCCCAAATCCCTGATGAGTTGAAAAGGAGACGCCGTGGATGCAGAGCAGGAGTTAAGAGAAGAGAGAGAAGGAGGAAGTTCAAACCATCTCTTCCGTCGATTATGATGGGCAACGTGAGATCGTTGGGAAACAAGTTGGATGAAGTCCAAGCCCTACAAAGGACCCAGCCAGAGTACCGGGCATGCAGTATCATGTGTTTTACTAACTGCAGGATCATACCCCCGACTCCAGCGTCTCTCTGTCGGGCTTTTTAACCATACGAGCAGACAGAGATTTAAAGAGGAGCAGCAAATGTAAAGGAGGTGGACTGGCAGTACTTGTGAACAACAGATGGTGTAATCCAGGACATGTTACTGTGAAGTGTCATCTCTGCAGTCCAGATATTGAACTGTTGGCAGTAAGTTTCCGTCCATATTATTTACCCAGAGAGTTCACCAGTGTTATTTTGGCAACAGTTGACGTTCCACCTTCCGCTGTTGCCGACACTGCATGTGATGCTATTAGCTCAGTTGTTGCTAAGCTACAGATACAAAATCCCAATGCTTTTGTGGCAATTTCTGGTGATTTTATCCATGCTTCACTCTCTGCTACACTTCCAACGTTTCAACAGTTTGTCAACTGCTCTACCAGAGAAAACAAAACATTGGATTTGTTTTATGCAAATGTCAAGGACTCATACATCTCTACAGCAAGACCTCCTCTTGTCACGGAGGTACATTTTCGGACTGTTTGTGGCTTGGTGTTTGTTTACCTTTTGCTTAGATGTTTCTATTTTGGTTTTTGTATCATGTTTTCTTTTCTCCCTCTTCCGCCTCCTAGTGTTTACTTTTATTCTGTTCTTTTATGGTTGTTTTCTTATTACTTTGTATGGTTTATTATTATTATTGTAATCATTATAATTCTTGGTCTTCCCTGGATTCTCTAGTTTTATTTCTCTTTAGTATCTTTGTGTTTAATTGTGTTTTATTATTTGTTCCTTTGCACTCTTCTTGTTTAATAGTTTATTTTCTGTTTCCTTTCCAGTTAATTCAGTCAGTGTGGTTAGATTTGTTTACTTTTGTATTCAGGTTTTCTTTATGGGTTCTTTGTTTGTTCTCAGGTTGTTATCGTTGTTCCTATGTTCCCTCTAGTTTCTCTGTTTACTTTAGTCATGATTATTCTAGTTTTCTTATTCCCCATTTCATTATTTATCTTTGTCTATAGGTTTGCTTGGTCTGTGTTTCTGTGTATTGTTTATTAGTTACTTTGCCCATCCTCAGCCTTTGTATTTGTTTCACCATTTCCTTCTGCTTCCCTGCCTCCTTGTCACACCTGTTCCCTATTTTCTCTGATTACCTGCCCTTTGTTATCCCTCAGTATATTAGTTGGCTTTGTGTCATTGTTTGTCGCTGGTTCCTTGTGTTTGTCATACCCCATTCTCAACCCACGTATTTGTGCTGAGTTTTTCCATGTTCCTGCAGAACCTATCTTGTAAGATTTTTGGATCTGGACTTTTGTTTGTATCTGCAGTGCCTTGTTTGGTTTCTTTGAAAACCTTTGGAAATAAAGCTGAAAACCTTTTACAACATGTTGCTGCCCAGCTCTTGTCTGCACTTTGGTCCGCCCGCAAACCACATCGTGACACCTCTAGGCAAATCAGATCACAATCTTGTTTTTCTCTGCTCGAAATATAAGCCCCTTGTTCAGAGGCAACCTGTAATAAAGAGGACTGTGAGAAAATGGTCACAGAAAGCTGAAGAAGCTCTGCAAGGTTGCTTTGAGGCTACAGACTGGGACGCACTGTGCCAGCAACATGGATCAATGCCATGACTGAGTGTGTAACCGACTATATAAACTTCTGTGTGGATAACATCATCCCCACCAGAACCGTGTGATGCTTCCCCAATAACAAACCTTGGATCACCAGTGACCTGAAGGACCTGCTTAACAAGAAAAAAAGAGCCTTCAGAGAGGGAGACAGAGAATTATTGAGGAGCATACAGAAGCAACTTAAAGTCAAGATAAGAGACAGCAAGGAGGTGTACAAGAAGAAGCTGGAGAGCAAGCACCAGCAAAACAATATCAGAGATGTGTGGACAGGGATGAAGAAGATCACAGGCTTCAAGCAGAAGGATGATCAGACCAATGGAGGTCTGGACAGAGCCAATGAACTGAACACATTATTCAATAGGTTCAGTTCAGAAACAAGCTTCGCATCCTCCTCTCCTGCTCACAGCCAAATAGACATTCCACCTTCCTTTGACCCACAGGACCCACAGCTGTCCAGTAACACCTCACATTTTTTATCTTCCACCTCAGCCCTAGACCCTTCTGCTTCTACATGTTTGCCTTCAACCATATCAGAAGATGCTGATGCTTCCTTTGCTTCCCCCTTCCAACTGTGTGTCTCAAGACGTCAGGTGAAGAGACAACTGGAGAGACTGAATAGGAATAAGGCTGCAGGTCCAGATCATGTCAGTCCTAGAGTCCTGAAGGCCTGTGCAGAGCAGCTCTGTGGGATTCTGCAGCACCTCTTCAACCTTAGCCTGGCCCAGAAGAAGGTTCCAGTGTTGTGGAAGACCTCCTGTCTTGTTCCGGTACCAAAGAAAACTCACCCATCAGTTCTCAATGACTATAGACATGTTGCCATCAGGACCCCCTTCAGTTTGCTTATCGCTGTGGAGTTGGAGTTGAAGATGCCATCATACACCTGTTTCAACAAACCCACTGTCATCTGGACAAAGCCAGCAGCACTGTGAGTATCATGTTCTTTGATTTCTCTAGTGCATTTAATACAATCCAACCTGATTTGCTTTGTCAGAAACTCCAGAAGACTCAGGTGGAGGCCTCAACAATCTCCTGGATCAAAGACTACCTGACAAACAGACCACAGTTTGTGAGAATGAAGAGTCTAACCAGGTAGTCAGCAGCACAGGAGCACCACAGGGGACTGTACTCTCACCATTCCTTTTCACTCTGTACACCTCAGACTTCCAGTACAAGACAGACTCCTGTCATCTGCAGAAATACTCGGATGATTCTGCAGTCGTGGGGTGGATCAGAGATGGACAAGAAGCTGAGTACAGGAAGGTGGTTGACTGCTTTGTGGCATGGTGTGGAAACAATCATCTCATTTTGAATGTGACTAAAACAAAGGAGATGATTGTAGATTTTAAGAAAAACAGAAATAAGTCCAAAACTATTTCTATCATGGGAGAAGAAGTGGAGGTGGTGGAGGAGTATAAATACCTTGGTGTTGTTGTGGAATTTTCTTATCAAAGTGGGTAGAAGTTGACTCATAACAAGAGAAAATCCGGACTTTGTCTTTCTAAGTTTTATTCAAAGGCATTCAGCGTTTGAATGACTCTGTCACCGAGCAAGTCAGTTGAACAGAGCCCCGATCAACATTTACACACAGTATTTATACCAGAACAAGACAATGTTATCTCAACTGCAAAGAGTCTGTGTTTTACGACCCTAGACCCTTCTCGGGTTCAAAGGTGACAAGGTTACCTAGGAACAACCATCTACTCTCCCAAAGGCATCACCCCAAAAAATGGCCTTAACCATTAAACTTCTGATAATGACTTTTACAGCTTTCTCCAATAACACAGAGGTTCAGAGGGAGGGAGGTAACCCAAAGGTCATACACTGTGGAATGCCAGGGACTTAAAAAAGCTCAACAAGCTGAAAAAAAGACTGGCTCTGTTCTGAGGACTCCTCTGGAACCTCTGGAGATCATTGTGGAAAGACGGATTCTTCATAAAATGAAGAACATTATGGAGAACCCTGAGCATCCTCTTCATGAGACTGTCCTACAATAACAGAGTGTCTTCAGTCAGAGGCTTCTTCAGATCTGCTGTAAGACGGAGCGCTACAGGAGATCCTTCCTGCCCACAGCCATCAGCATCTACAACGGCTCTTTGAGGAAACCTTCATAATATGAGCTACAACATCATTTTATTTCCCTTTGGGATTAATAAAGTATTTTTGAATTGAATTGAACTGAATTACTTTGGGCAAGTTACTAGTTCAGGCTGAAGCTGTGAACTTTGTTTAGAAAGTTCATGTGGAACATGGATTCATTCATTTTAACTTGCCTTAACTGAACCTTTGCTCCATCTGTCTGATATCTATTATAGTGTACTCTACTTGAGTTGTAGTTCCCAGGACAAAAATCCTTCTCTTTAGATAGAAATGCTTCACAATCCATGTTAGATTCTGTCAAAAGTGACTTATTCAACATAGTGTTTACAAATACAAAGTCCAAGGACATGCCTGTTAGGTTAATTGGTAACTCTAAATTGCCCTTAGGTGTATGAATGAGTGTGTGCATTGTTGTTTGTGTGTTTCCCTGCGATGGACTGCCGACCTGTCCAGGGTGTACCCTGCCTCCTGCCCATAGACTGCTGGATATAGGCACCAACTCCCCTGCGACCCACTATGAAACAAGCGGTAGAAAATGAAAAAAATGTTTACAAATAGTCAACAAATCCCCTTGAAAGTGGCTTCTTTGCGTCGATTCTAATGCGTATAATTCAAGTACTCCCTATCCCCTGTTAAATCAAGCGACCTGGATGTTCACTATGCAGAAATAAATGGCTTTTTTAATATGCTTAACCGGAATGATATTTTTTTGTGAAACCCTGCATTGTGAAATCCATATGTTTCATTTATTTCTTGTTAGAATTTTACAATTGTTCAAAATGGAAATGCACCATAGCAATTCATTTTCTAAGGAATTTATTTTGTGAGTAAGTTTGAATATTTATTTACAGTCACATACAGAAAAATGTCCACGTTGCACACAGTCCACTTTCCATTTTTTCTGTCTAATGCAAAAGTGACACCATTTATAAAAAAACGTAACAGTAAATGAGACGGCCTAAAGCAACAGCCATATGCATTCTCTGTGAGCACAAGTCAATACATGCGTGACTAATTACTGACATAAACATTTTTTAATCTACTTTTTATGCAAGAATGATGAAACTTGAAAGTATGATTAACTGGCATAGGTAAACAGAGACATATTAATTTAGAAACTCTTACATTTCCTGATAGAGGGAACCCAGGCAAAATCAATGATCTGCAAATCAACACACACATTGTGTTAAGTCTTGCTGTTAAGTCACCTGTAATATCTTCTGCAGAAATAACAAGATTTCTTGTTGCTTTTCCCCCCTAAAACTTCACAGCTGAAACCATAGACTCAGTACAACATTGTCTCTGCTGTTATCCTGAAAGTACATATCTAAAGCCACAGGAAACATGCAGGCAGAAGGAAAGAGACTAAAAGAGAGCGCATGTGTGTGTGTGGGGGGGGGCGGAGTTGGTGAACCTGAGTGAGAGAAAAGAGTGGGTCCTACAACTCAAGCCCTCCAGAAATCAATTGTACAAACTTCTCCATGAGTGCTCATCTTTGCCCCCTGTACATTCTGAACCAGTCAAATCAATTTCCAGGCATGTGTGTCTTTGTGCACCTCCATGTTATTTCGACAGAGGAGAGCTGGAGGAGCGAGCACAACACAGAGCATAGATCGAGGGAGGAGAAAAATGGACAGAAGTATATGACACGAAATTCATTAGATCAGATATCCTTAAATGTCACCAAGTTGAAAAGTCTCCACACAGTGTTGCAGCCATCTTGGTGGTAAGTTTCACACTTTATATTGCTCTTTAAAAATCAGAACATGATGTATATATAGATTAACATTCCATCTTTATTTCATATGAGGGTGCCCTTATTTAGAAAAGTGTTTTTATTTGCAGGAGTTAAATGTTGAGGTTTTTTTTGTGACGCATCACATCTGCTTTATGCATCTCACTGCTGTATTCTTACTGCAGAAAAAATGCATAATTTGTTTCATCTCACTGAACTGTTATCCCAAAATATTTAGTGATATATGACTTAAGGGTGAATAATGATGGTGGGAGCATTTAGCTCTCTGCGTGCTCCCACTTTAAACATGGGCAGAAATTGTACGTTTGTGACTACAGAGGAAAGTTGTGAATCAAGTTTATTGATCTGTTGGGAAATACAATCAGTTATTTTCTTTCTATTCCAAATGATCTCTTGTTTACGCTTTTATTTTTTGGCTCTCTGTTTAGAAACCATGAGGGAAGCATATATTACATATCCTAACTTTGATTTCTAGAACTTTTAACTGAAGACAGTAGACAGGGCAGTGTTTCCTTTATTAAAGCCTTCCACAACTGGGACTTAGTGGGAGATTTTGGTGTCACGCCTCCCTGCCAGGGTTTCTGTAAATCGGCTTTCTGTGACCATGACAGTCATTAGCCTTGCCCCTGGCAGTAATCCGCTAGTTTCTGTCTCTAATGGAAGTAGGAGATAAAATTCACTCATTACGACATTGGCTGGGTCTCATAGTAAACCTACAGGGTGTCCACAACCAAGTGTAGAGCAATCTACCTGCTCTGTAGTACAAACAGATAGATGAAAAAGGCAGACTTTGGTCACATTTGACCAAAGTCATTCAGAAAAGGTTTGGGAGTAAAGAGTTATAGAATGTAATTCTTTAAAATGAAGCAGTCTCTCTAAATAGGTGGACTCCATGAGTGACAGATTTAGTTTTTGTTGGTATGGTAAGGGAACAATCAGACACCTAGGCTGAATACGGCCAAGTAAACTGTCCATTTGTGTGTCATACACAAGCTCCACCTTGTCAAGCAAAAGCAGTAAAATACAGCTTTCACTCTGTTGCATCAGGATCAGATATATTGGAATATCAGTAAAGAGGTGCTTTTCTTGTTTTGTCACAGTTTTTGTCACAGTAAAAGTACACATTTTACAATGCTCTAAAATAGATGAAGACTTTTGATGGACATCTGTAACAAACAGCACTTAAGAACCACTCCATCCATTGCTAAAAACATAAAATAACTGACATTAATTAAGTATAAACAGATGTAAAATCTAATCTAGGTATAACTGAAGGGGAAAAGCAGTTTATGTTGAGATCATGACTTGCTGAGCAAAAAAAAACTGAGAAGCACTGGACAATTTGGAGCAATCAAGTTAAAAACAACACAATCTTATTGTAGAATGAGAGAAAAGGTAGCAAAACAACAAAGATGTAAAAGCTGCTGCTGTGTTACTTCTCAATGAAATGAAGTTCAAAAACAGTGATCCCCAACTAGTGGCCTGCTGGCCACATCTGCTTCACACACTCAATTCATCTGACCTAAGTAGAGGTAAATTGGAAAAATTACGTATAATCTCTCAGTTTTAATCCTGCTCAGAATAGGTTAATGAAAACAGACCCTCAAACAATTAAATTTTGCAGAAGGAGAACGTCCTACTGAGGATTTAAAAGCTAGAGTCAGTCTAACTTAATAAATTCAAATGAGTAGTTGGACATTGCTTAAATTAGCATTAGTGATGTGAAGGGATTTTTTATTTTTTTTGCAAGTGAAGCATGAATCACTTGCAGAATTAAAAACTTCCTTTATTAGTCTGAAAAAACTATCCAATGTGTCTATCTCTAAAATAGCAGTAAATCATACTTAATAAACATAATATCTCATTAGCTTTGGGGGGAGGACCAAATCGGCAATTGGACATTGGCAGGTGCATGGTGGATGGATATCCTTTAATGAAAAGGATGATGAATTTATAGACACGAAGGTAAAACAGGAACCAGGGAGACAGCAACGAAAAACCCGAAAACAGAACTTAAATACAGGTGAAAAGAACTACATGAAAAACAGATAAGTCCAATTAACAGAAACACAAACAGGTGCAGATCATGACATATGGCTGTTATTAACATTTTCACCCCAGATTTAATTCACAAGTAAAGTTACAATCTATACTATAGAACAACACAATATTGAAAATCATTCAACTGGTTTAAAAAAGAGCAGCACAAATGGCATACAGTGCTGTGAGAAAGAATTTGGTCATACTTTGGTCATACTTGTCTCAAACAGAGGATATCAGAGAAAAACAACCAGAGTGTATAATAAATAAATAATAAAATCACTGATAAAATGGAATAAGCTCCTGTTGCAGGATTTAGGTGACCCCTTCACCAGTTATCAACTTCACAAAGCAAATTTGTAGCATTAGACCCCTGGCATGTAGCACTCAAGCAGTTAAGCACCACAAACAAAGCAAAACACAATGAAATAAGCAACATTTAAATAGTTTTATCACAAATTATTCTCCTCTGCTCAGACACAACCTGTGACCGTTCTTATTAACAGTGGAGGGCTCAGCATGTCTGATGGGCCAGTGAGCTACATAGCTACTGGTACTGGTACGCTCGTTTAGGGCACAGAGCTGCGGTTTCAATGTCATCTTCTTCGGGCAGCGGAGAAAAACCAGTTCAACGATGTAATCAGAAACATCATCTTTTGTTGGGGAATGAATTCTCAGATTCTTTCTGCAGGAGCTCAGACAGACAGGTTTAGGAGGCTGTGTGTCCTCCCCAGTGCAGCCTGTGGAGAGCTGAGGGCAAGAGAAAGAGAAAGAGAGCTATTGCAGTTCTATGCCGGGGATTCCAGCTGTGAAACTTCTCCTTCTTGCAAGCTGGAAAGGGTTTAATATTGTGCATTCTGGGATTCAGGGTTTTTACCAGTTTCAATATTGTATTTACTCCAATTATCTTTCTCTGATATGAAAACTTGTTTGATGCTCTCAGATTTTTAAGTGTGACAGAAGAAACAGAAGACATCTATAAGGGGGGAAATACTTTGTCACACAACTCTGTTTATGTGACAGTATAGGTTGAAATAAATTAAAGAGGCTAAAGTTACCAGAATCATGTCTTATCAATGGACGGCCTCCCACTGTCTGGAAAAATTATAGCTGCAGGACCAATGCAAGATAATTACACATTTAGACCCTGAATCTCTAAAGAACCATCAGAGCATGCCCTGTTTATAAAATAAAGCTGAGTACCTGTGATATTTTTGAGTCGCAGCTCCTGACAAACTGTATACAGAAACTCCACAAGTTGTCAATGAAACTCACAGTGCACTTTGTGACAAGTGCAAATTATATCCGGGAAGGTCCAAGGGTGGTTCAGGGCTGTCATCAGCTATGTGATCAGGCAATTAGTTCTCTCACTTGGCTCCAATGTATGGAAAGTAGCCAGCTGTGAGAGTTTAAAGGTGAGAACAGACTATTTTCTTACACAGCCACTGACTGTGAATATTAAAGTACACTATGAGAAAGTTACAGTCGACACATTTTCACATGGTTCTCTGTTGCTTTTTCAATCCACCCACTTCCTAAAACAAACAAATAAATTAGTTAAATGTCTTTAAGGAATGTTAGATCTCTCATCAACTGTGTCTCTTTTCACTGCGAATTACCATATTGATGTATTCTGTTTCCTGGGAAAGGTAAGGCAAAGATAGGTTGTTGTCTGTATTAAATATGACTGGTCATGTCATTTTATTGAAAAAGGCTTGAATTGCTATGATCCTTGGGTGCTTAGGTTTTGGTTTTCATTTGTGTTTATGTTTTGATCATTTCCTTGTTGTTTATTTCTGTTACAGACATCTTTCCATAATCATCTCATTTCTCTCTGTTCATAATTGTTAGTAAGGTGTTTCCATATTAGTTCATTCCTTTGCATTTTTGTATTTAGTTTTTTTTTTGTATATTTCATGTGTTCTCTTCTCTGTGTATTCTAGTTTGTTTCCCCTAAATCAGTGTTAGTTTTTCCCCTTGGTTAGTAGTTTATTTGTGTCTTAACTCAGCTCCCGTTGTGTTGATTAGTCTCCCTCCCTCAACTTCCCTGCTTTCATTCTGCTACAGCTGTTGTTTTTGTTCCAAATCTCGACTGATTAGCTATTTAGGTTCATTGGTCATTTTCCACTTCTGCCTCAGTGTTTAAGCTCCTTTCTTTTCACTGTTTGTTGCTGGATTCTTCCGTTATTCCATCAGACTGTCTGTTTCCCTGTCCGTCCCACTCCTTGTGCTCCATGACCTGTTCTTCCTGCAATTCCCTGTAAGTTCTCCTTTTCATTAATTGTTAAAGAAAACCATGTTTTGCAAAAGTCAGTCTGTACTTGGGTCCTTTACAAATCTCCTCATGACATGAATATGCTGTTTTGAATAACAAAAACATTTGATGGGTTGAGGTCATTTTTATCTGAAAAGCAAGCAAGGATCTTCCTACTTTGCATTAGTTCTGCTTTTGACAATAAAATAGGGGCCTTAATCTAATTGAGAAATATTTGAGATTTAAAGTCATATGATCAGAAAATTTAACTTCATTCCTAACAGAGGAATATTTAACCAGGCATCTTCACTGTTCTGCAGCATCAGTCTGTGGCATCTGCTGGATCAGCATAAATCCACACTTAGTAAGTATCACAGATGGAAGGCATTTTATTACTGTTCTGTTTGAGGAAAGTAAGACTCAAAGGAGACCATCTAAAGAACATGTTTATTATCTTACATGATGTTTGACTCTGTCTTCTGCAAAATATTTGACATATTGTGGTGCCCCCTTTAATATCAAAATGCACATTTGGGACTGCGTGGCATCCAAATGGCTGTGATATGCAGCCCACTCATACATCTCTCCCTGGGCTGTCAGGAAAGAAGAAATCTGCAATACTGGGAAATGTGAGAGGAGGGACTGTGGACCTTTACAACCTCTCAGAGAACATTTTACTCCAGGGAACATGTGAAAGATGCATTATTTTATCAACTGCTTGAAAGTTTGTCTTCTCATTATCTGTCTGTTTCTCTCAGCAGCAATAACTCATTGTTTTACTTATCAAGTTAAAAGTAGTCCAGCGGATCAAAGTTTAAAAGTATGCTAACACTGTCTTATGTTACATTTCAGGGATTAAAGCTTATTGCTAAGTCTCTGTCAAATAAACAGAGAGGAGGAAGGTGGAATTCATACATTCAGGGCTCCTACATATTTTAAGTTTAAAATCTCATACTTTGCCAGACTTAGATGTCGAGCATTCCCAATCAATTCTTTGCCCGTTGCGTTTTGTCCAGTATTTTAGTCAATAATGAGCTAAGATGAAAAGCAGAGCTCTTGGTTTACCTATCATGAGGCACAGATAGTCATGAGAAATGAATCATGACAGAAAAAAACAAGATTCTGGATAGAAGCAGCTGAAATGAGCTGCCTTCGTGACCGGAGCCTAGCCTCAGAGGGTTAGGAGTTCTATCATCCTGGGAAGCTCGGAGCAGAACTGCTACTGCTCCACATTGAAAGAAGCTAGTTGATATGGATGTGGAATCGGATCTGGATACCTCAAGGGCATCTCAATGTTTTAATGGCAAATATTCACACACATAAGAAAATCATTTTTTTAATTAATCATTATTCGTGATAGGATAATTTTTATTAGGCAGTTTGTGTGATTTCTGATGATTTCAGTGTTATATTTTGAGTTCCATGTACAACAGGTTTCAGAATCAAAGGACTTTAAGACGTTCTGAGTTGATGTTCTGGAAGTACATCTGCTGACTTCAAGAATATGTACTGCCACCCTATTTCCAAAGTTCAGCAAAGAAATAACTGTAACAACAATATTTACTGACAGCATAGGGCTGTCTAAAGCAAATAGTAAATCATAGCCATAAGCACCAAAGAAACATAAATAAAACTTTTTTTCATACATGGTGCTGTGTTTTCCCCTTAAAGGTTTCTTCAGCGTTTGCCTTTTTGTCACACTAACTTGTTTCAGATCATCAAACAAATATGAGGCATAGTTAGACAGAGTAAATACAAAAAAAAGTTTTCAAATGATAGTTTTTCATCTTGATTTTTTTAGATCTGGACATGATGTGTTTCTTTATTAAATCTTTTAACCCAGATCATGTCAGACATGATATCTTTAAGTCATTTATTCTTTTTGTGGGCTTGGCAGTAATCAGGCCTTGATTTGACAAGTGAAACTGAACAAAAATTGTGGTTAAGCATCAATGACCAAAAACGTATCAATGGGGTAAGTAGTTTTTCATTTCTTAAAGTGTTTCACCATTGTTCTGTTGTTTCAGAAAACTGTAGATTTACTTGTTTCTATTTATTTTGTAAGGCGAAGAATGTGTGTCTAATATAGTTTACACATGTTTATCTTATGCAGATCCACATTATTTTTATCATAAACAACTGTCTTGTCGCCATCCTTTCAATGTTTCATTAATTTCTCAGATACGTTTTTTTCAATTGTTCTTGAAGGCTTCTTTTGACACTTATTTTCTTCATTTTGTTTATATTGATAATTCATCTGTTCCAACAGTGAATACTTTTACGTTTAGGGAAATGTCACAAAAATATTGTTAGAAATATGTCTTAATCTTAGCTATCTTAAACAGTAATTTTAAATAATTTTTTTTATTATTTGTGTTGGCATTCATTTTATAGTATTATTTTTATTTTTTTTCTCAATCTGGGATACTGCTTTCAATTGAGAATGATGTGTTTAATGGTTATTTTGTTTTGCTAAATGTTTTAACACTATAGCCTTTCTCAACTATGTAATCAGATTTTTTAGTTCTTTTCTATCCTCTGTTCACTTTTTTATCTGAATTAACATCAGAAGATGGCTGACTCTTTCATTTTTTTCTCATCTCACTGTCATATGCTTTTCCCATTCCTCCACTCTCTTTATTTTTGCGACTATGTTTGGGATGTTTCCTTTTTTAGGCTTCTGTCGGGATAGGTCTTTCATGGTTTGCAAGGAAATCTTTTATCTGCTATATGCAACAGATTTGACATTATTGAACACTTTCTCTGGCAAGAACAGGACATACAGAGCTCCAAGCAACGGCACATGTCACACAGACCCTAGTTTAGAGAAACAAGGCGGGGAAATGACTCTAGAGATGTGGCCAAGGCAAGGACAAAGTGTGGCTATACCAAGCCTCAAATAAAGCATAACGCAAGATTCATCAGATTAGTTAACAAACATGCTACAGGAACAGCAGGAGCTCACCTCTCACCCTGTGGGCTTTCGACAGCCCAACTACGACCCACTGCTGACTACTTATAATCAATCACATCCCAGCCCCAGCCTTGCAATTAATCGATCAATTAAAAAACCCACACACAACCGCAGTGCAGTAATCAATCAATCCGGCCTCTGTGGAGAGGTGTTATTGAGAGCCTAGCTTCAGATCTATAGACATCAGTCCCAAGGTGCTACAGCTGATCTTAGTTGCAAGAAATTAAGACGAATAAAAGGGAATAAAAGGAGGAGTGAGACAAAATGCTTGGGTGTGATACATAGCTGAGAGAAGAGGAGGCTCTCAACACTCCCATCATACACCAGCAGCGGCGGAATATTCATGCTGACGAATCAGGTACCACGGAGGCGCTCAGTTATTCATTATTCTTCTGCAGAAAGAAACACCCCAATGTCCCACTGCGATGGAATATTAATAGGCCCTATTAATAAAATATCCCATTCCCCATCTTAAGTCTTGTCTTTAACTTTCTTGGCCATTTCACATGGGATCTTTGGAAGGTGACCATGATAGGACCGTGAAAGACAGGTAGCTGACTGTTATTTGCAGTAAACCTCTTACATATCATAACTTGATCATCTGTTCCATACTTGAACAAATTATTTAAAGTGAAAATAGAAAAATAGAGTGGGTGGAGATAGCAAGTGCGGCTCTATAGCAGGATACTCAGAGGAAATTAATGTTTAATTTAGCGCTGCCTGAAAGTACACTGACATTTTGCCATTGTTGGGAGAGACGAATACATGGCACACTGTCTGCTTAGAGAAATGAAAATGTGCATCAAGGCTGTTAAAAATTCAACTCTATTCCCCAGCCAGACATGCAAATCTAGGCTATGAATACAGTAGGTAAGCTGCCATATTTACCAATTCAAGCCTCCCCTGATTTTGTCAGTGGGTGTTATTGTAATCCCATCATCTTCATGTAATTCCACATCAGAAACAAGATCTGTGCATATAAAAGTTGAGCTTCCAAGATTTTATTTTACCCATCCGCTCATAAGTATTCCTATCCCCCATGATCTTTGACAACTAACCAACAAATTTCCATGAAACTTGTAGTTTTCCCTCAGCCAAAAAAACAGCAGATCGAGCGAGATCAAGACTTCTTCAGCTGCACATGCTGGAATTGTTGCACAAGCAAGCACCGTGAAGTGGACGGGGACAGTTAGCTCTCTCACAACACCCGAGAGGTCACAGGGCGCGACTGGTCCACCAGTGGTGAAGCAGTGACACTGAACTAGAGAGTGTGAGACAAGAGAGAGAAAAAAGGGAGAAAGTGAGAGTTAGAAACAGAGAGAGAGAAGGTCAAGTACCTGCCACTCCTGTCAAACACTTCTTCCAACAGCTGCGCTGTGTCCAGCAGGGTGGCTGGCTGCTTTCAGGGCCTTTCATCTCAAAGAGGTGATGGGTGATGAGAGCTGCTCTTCTTCACATTTAACGTCTGTCACAATTTGTTCTGCAGTCTTGGTGACTACAAGACACTGCTAGGCTGCACTAACCTGTGGGGGAATAGTGCATCTGGTGTGGTGATATTATATAAAAGGACTTTGCAGTTTTTTGGGTTTTGTTTTGCAGACTTTTGAGATGTAAATCACAAGATTTCCTTACTGTTTATAACTCAATCAGGGGTCTGCAACCTTACTTAGACCCAGGGCTCTGGATTCACATTTGGATCTTTGGGCCTTTCAGCAAAACGTTGACCAACAATATTAAAGAACTGATCCAATGTTTTTAAATATAAAGGTAATAAAAAGGAGAAATTATTTTTTCTTTTTTGATGTGTTTTACAGAATATTTGCTTAGAATTTCCAAAACAGGGTGACTCTTTTCTTTTATTTGTCCTGACATTGACAACGTCATGCCTTTCCCCTGCATTTTCTATAAACACATAATAATAAAAAAATGCTAACTGCTTTGTGATTCATTCATTTGATCAGAAAACAAAACAAATCCTATCGTGTATTTTTATGCAAATTGAAAAGGTATCATTCTTGTACTGTAGTGTTTGTGGCTCTGAGGAGGTTGCTGACCCCTGGTCTAGATGTTAGTGCAAGAACAGCTAACACCTTCCTTTCAGGCTTTACCTGAAGGCACAAAAATAAACTACAAATATTCCAAGTTTCGTACAGATTGGCGCTCCTGGATTGGAAACAGAGAAAGAAGCAGAGACTGGATTTTGAGTTTTAAAAGACTCATTTTGGTTGTCAGAAAAACAGAGAGAAAGTCACCAGAATGGAGTGAACTCCTGCCTGACCACTGGAGCTGCAGCCCAGCAGACTGTGACTGACTGACAGGCTCTGAGGCGACGTGGTCACTGCGCCACACCAAGCCAACTGGCTCGCTGAGACAAGTTTTGTTTTTCTGAGCCCGTAGGGACTCCATGAGGAACTATCTCCCATTCCCATTTCTGAACGCCTCTCAGGGCTTCTGCAAAAAGGAATCAGGAAAAAGGGGTTTAGTTTTTGTGAGCTGTGTTTCTCGCCACACATCAGCCAACTTTGTCTTTGGGAGACTTTCTCTCAGAGGTAGCTCCAGATAGCCCCATCTTTTACACCCCCACCCCCTCATTCCTCTACCCAAGATAGAGTGGCACATATGGTTGAGCAAGAAGCACCTGGCAGTCCCTTTAAACCTGCAGGCGGCTTGAAATTATGCTGGGAGGAGGAAGATATGTCTAAAGAATGGTCTGGAATTCGGAGGCTCACTGCCCCAGAGAGCACAGAGATGAGTGAGCTGCAGGGTGGCGCAATTGGTAGCACTTTTGCCTTGCCGCAAGAAGGTCCCGGGTTCGGCTCCTGGCTGGGGGCACCAGCTCCCCCGTGACCCGCTATGGAATAAGCGGTATAGAAGATGAATTACTTTTTTTTTTCTTCTGTCAAAGTGTTGCAAAGTACACATACCATACATACAGTAGGCTCCAAAAACCCCACACAGTGTAGTGGGACTTCTGCCAAGTTGTCATGGTAATATTTACGACTTATCAATGATTCAAGGAAAATTCAAACAAGCAGGAAACCGAGGAAGTCAACAAGGAGAAAAATATTGTCACTTTGATTGATTATAAATTGCAACACGACAACAACAGGATAAGTTCATCCTTTCACCGTGCCTCCCCAATCTTCTTATTCTTCATCACAGATATATGCTTATGTATCTTCATGTCATTTTGTTTTTACCCCTGCAGCCTCTTCTATCACTATCTGGATTTTGCTTAGATTTGACAGATCTATAAATAAGAAGACTTTTGCTTGTTTCAGTAAAAAATGCAATCCTTTCAGCTTTAGCTAACAGGATTAATGCCAGCTGAAACTACTTTATTGGCAATGTCTCTGCTATGAGTCTTCAATTTATGCTGTTTAACATTACTCTAAATAGAGCCAATGCATTTCATCACTTTTGCATTTTTTCTAAAGACCTCAGCACAGAGAACCACAAAGAAAGATTATTTTTCTTGTTAAAATAAAAAACAACATTGATTATCAATATGCACGCCCATTATCCTTTGCTGCCTCTCCTGCCATGCATCAACGGCATCCTTCGCTGCTGTTTAAAATAGATTACTGTGTATACTTGTCATAAGTGATGGATTGTAATGAAGTGGATCCATACTCACACCAGCCATTTCGCTGATGGGACTGACAGAGAGAATAGATAAACACAATAAAGCTGACAAAGGAGGCAGTTTGCAGGAGTTTTAGAAATATAGACAGAAGAAGAAGATGTTGTGAATCTGCTCTTTCGTCCAAGGTGCTAAATGCTGCTAGTCAGGATTTTTTTATCCACCTGTTGTTGTAAAGCTGTGAAAATTAAACTTGTGAATGCAAAAACTTAAAATTTCAATTGTCTGATTACACTCAATGTTAAAATCATTTTGCATAACTGTTGTCATCAGGTATAAATATAAATCATTTAATGCCAAGTACATGCTGTTGGCCTTTAATAGCTGCACATACTTACATAGGTACTTGCTTTACTGCTTTATAGAGACTGTGATCAATATTTTTCACAGGAACAATGTATAAAATCTCTGTGTAAAAACAGCTCAAGACCTTAAAAGAGTTTTCTCTTGATGATCAACCTGAATCTTTTCCTTGCTGCATTTTGTAGCTCTAGAGCGAGTCCTGGCCTATTGTTCAGCTGTCTGCCTTGGGACTCGCTTGTTTTGGTCTCTTTTCCCTTTCTGCTGCCACAGCTCTTTCATAGTAGACAATATTTCTTTTCATTCAATAGCTTAAAAACAATCCACAACATAAATTCACCAAATTGATATCAGTGGACCAATTTATTGAGAAGATTAAATTAAAATTAAGCCATGACTCCCCCGTTTCCATACGCTGAATCTTTATGCCCCAAAATTATAGTTCAGTAAAAACGAAGAGTGTTTGCCCCCTTAAATCATTTTCTGTCACACTTAAATGTTTTAGATTATCAAACACATTTTAACCCTCTGATGCACAAATGATAAAAACCTGAGTCAAAACATTTTTCCTTTGTGTTTTTATTCTTATTAGTCTTCATACTTCTTTATGGATGCAGCAAAAAGAACAGATATATTAGTATGTGCATCGCTAAAAGGTTTTTGGTCTTTCTAGTGCAAGCAGCATTATGACATCTGTTTGCATTTTTCACATCTGTAAGGTTTGGCCAGTCATCTACTGTGACAAACTGGGCCTCGGCACTTCACTGGAGGTGGGGTTTGCACTGAGTTTTCCTTTTCTGCTTTGCTGGCGGAACACAGTATTCATTAGTGCATGTGCTACAGAAGCTTTGAAGAGGAGGAGATTCATCTTGTCCAATCAGAACATCAGGTAGTGCGGCAAGGCATTCACAACGGCCACATCCAAAAATGATAAAACACTCTGCTGTACCACCGCCAGTGGAAATACTTTGCTACACATTGGTCAACGAGATCGACCCCAACCATGTGTTTATTGTAAAGTGCAACAGAAAAGGGTCTTTTACCCACTATTAAGTTCTCTATGAGAATTTACCTCATTGTTCTTGTTATAAAATCATCATCATACGCAGATAGATGTCATTATTCACGGAAAATTATTTGGATTGTCAGATGAATGAAATTGCAATGTCTCCAGGACGTAAACATTACATATTTTTCACAATATTCACACAGTATGACTCATAATGAATAGCATCCAATAATAAGAGTATTTCTTTAAAATCTCCACTTGTTTAATTATGTTCTAATTTATTTTACATGTTGTTTTGGTCTTTCTGAGCACTTTATTTCCACAGTGCTCACTTAAAAGTTTACCATGTCGAGTCTCTTTTAATTTCATTGTTTCCAAATTGACTTTAACATTTATAAAGCAGTCTCGCCGATGGCAAGAAGTACTGTGAATGATATGTATGACCTGTGTGTTACATCTTTGTTATGCTTGGATGTGATTGGCCACCCCTTTAAATTCTATCCTGTCTGTTGGTGAAAAAATGGTGCCTGATAAACTGAAGTGTTTAAATAAGGTCTCTCGGTATCTTTAGTTTCGTTGTAATACTACTGTCGGGCAAAAGCTACATTTCTAAATAAACAAAATCTGAGAGAAAGAACAGTTAGAATTGCTGTTTATGTTTCATGCTAAAAAAAGACATTTTACATTCAGAAATGAAATGGGGAGGCTCATTACAATAATGGCTATTTTCACTCACAAACAATGAGCTCTTTCTGTCTTTATGGCCACTGTGTCCCTCAGAGTTATGTTAGTGACTGTATCTTCAAACTGAGTGACACACAAAATGAAAGTCTTGGGAGTGAAAGTTTTAAAAAGGAAAACCCTTGTTGCCGAGTTCAGTTCCGCTCCCTTTTTCTTATTCCATTCTTACAAAACGCTTCACTTGTCACCGCAGACTCCCAAGCTCCTTTAATAAACGCTCCAACCGAAAATGTCTGGCTTTGAGTGGCAGAGTGTGACTGTTTAAAACCACTGGGATTCTTCTGTAATGCTACAGAAGATGCAGGCGTAACCTGACTTTAAAGTCGCCCTGTCGCTCTACGTTCAAGTGAGGAACCTGGTGAAGAGAGGCTCGGCGAGTGAGGGGAGAAATCAATTGTACATGTTGTCTTTCCTGGGAACCACTCTGTATCTAATTCATGTTGAGAGGAGACCCATATGTGTTTTCTTGTGAGACCTTATATCTGACATTAAGCTCAAAATAGAGTGAAATGTAGGTTACTTCCACTGAGGGGGTCCCATGGTTGAGACTTTGAGGCGTGTCAGTCAGCAGCTGCAGCTCCATTCGTCTGAGGACGTTGCTTAGAAATGTATCCATCTGAGGACACTATATGTTCATCAGCAACAGCTAACATTTAATATCAGAAATATTACAATGACTAAAGGGCTGAGCATCTTCCAAAGGTTTAAAAGAATGTGACTGCAGAAATTCCTGTGAAATGCATCCACTTAACTTGTTTTTTATTAACAAACGCATGGTACAACTTTCCAAAACTTTCCTTTTCCTATGTTTTTTTTCTCCTCTTTCTTTGTCTTTCTAGTAGACAGCTGTCGGAGACAAGATGCTGCTTCCACTGGAGATTTCAGTCTTTCCACTCACTCTCAGTCTGGCATATAGTTGCCATGGAAAAAGCCCAGAAATGGGGTAGATAACAGATCAATGAGGGAGCAGAGACTGGAAGGGTCTGGAGGGAGGCAGCAAGATTCCAGGGCCCATCCTGTCAAACCATCAAGCTCTTTTGATGCATGAAAATGGTGAGGAAGACCAAAAGAGAGAGAAAGATTTAGAAAAAAAAGACATGAGAGAAGAGTAAAAAAAAACAGGGAGGAGGAAACTAATCTGTTGACTGAAGTCGAACTGGTCTGCTGAGAGATAACGGTGTTTCAAGAGGAAAGACTAAAATAATTAAGATCTATCTGTGTTGGGAATATTGTAAGCACCAGGTGTAATTTTAAGAGAGGAAATATCAAGACAGCCAATATATTACAGCTGGAGAAATGAGTCACTGCAATACACAAGAAATCCGTGTGATATCGTGTCTCTGATGTAAGAATTAACTGTCTATGACAGAGGTATTAATAATCTCGTAAGTACAGTGTTGGGGATTAATTACTGCGCACAGTCAGTCTGTGAATGTTAAAATGAGGTTGGCTGGCACCAGCAGCCAGTTTTTCAGGCTAACAAATCAAAATGCAATCATGAAAACCCAAGAAGGATTAAGTGATCAGAAGGACAGGGGCCAACTTTAAGTCAGATGATGTGTCAATAGATTTTACAGGCTGAAATATCTGTAACATCCAGCTATAACTTTGACTGTGCACATGCACAGACAGATATTACTTTTAATATACATATAATGTGTCCTCATTGACCCTTCAAAATATCCTTCCAGATCTTAGACACAAGGACCTCTTAACACAAACAGATGGACCCTGCAATCTTCAAAATATCTGTACTTTTATCACCTCAGCAAGTGCTACGGTCAAAAAGTAGTGATGTTCGATACTACGGATTTCCTTTCCGATCCGATACCAAGTAAAATTCAGGCTGGTATCGTCAATACAGATCCAATACTTTATGCAACTACACTTAATGTGTCTGGTAAATCTAAGAAAAGTGTTGTTGCTTTTTTATAATATTTAGTGACTTGAATTGATTAAATAATTAAAAGCCACAATTATTGCACACGTTTGTCAATACGTACATTTTAAAACACTGATTTGACAGTTAAAGAAAATTAGATTTATTGTAAATAAAAAAATTACCTACATTCTCTTTTCAGTTATATACCTTTTCACAATTAATAATAAATTGCATCTCAAGTGTGTAGAACAGTCTCCTCCAACTTAAAGTCTTCATTGCTATTTGTCACTTATTACATTCTTTTATCAAAAACTGTTTATTATAGAAAATATGTGTTTCAATTATTAATACACAGATGAACAAGGACACCATTGCATTGACACAAGATAGCATATTTGTATAAATAGGTTTAGTCATTGATTAAATAATTAAATGCTACATTTATTGCATAAGTTTATCAATATCTACATTTTAAAACACAGATACAGATCAAATGTTATTTTTATCCAGCTTTTCGTGTCTATATTTTTTAAAAGTTCACCACAGGTTTGAATGTGTGTGTGCATGACTGTTTGTCCTTTGACAGACTGGTGTCCTGTCCAGGATTAACGCCTCTCTTGCCCAATGACTGCTGGAGATAGGCAGTTAGGCACCAGTCCATCTGTGACCCTGCAAGTTGCAGGTATAGACAGGTATAGACAACGAATGGATGAATAGATGTATGCACATTATATAGTTTAATATAGAGATTCAAAGTAATGAAATCATATAAAGGACCTTGTAACTAATTTACATTCACTGATTTAGGGTGAACATTTATTGCCAAAAAACAAGCTATAAGACATGTGCAGACATATATGGTGAAATAAATAAATCCTTGATAATCTGAAGTTCTGTGAAATATCAGCTGGGACTTGCTGGTGACAGCCCATCTCACTCTCTGCAAACTGTTTTGAAGTAGCACTGTCAGGAGGGGCCCCTCTCAGGTTCCTGGGTAAAACACCTGCCTAAAATCAAATTTCCTCTTATTTCTTCTTCTCCCTGAGACTAAAAAGCAAAGACAGGGGACCTTGTTTCCTGTTACAAACATGCAGGAACACTGCAATCCCAGTTTTGTAAACAGATCAATACGTAAAAGTTGTAATCTGGATCTTTTCACAATCCTATTACATCCACAGAGCAATGTGGTTAAGCAGTTTGTCCAATTATTATTTTTTTTCCCGGGAAATCACATGTTCAGTGGATTAGTTTCTCATTGAATAACTGTGTGTAGTGTCATCGTTTGAATTGTTGCACTGATGAGTTCTGTGAGGTAGTGAAGGTAAAAAAGAAACTATAGCTGCTGTTTCAGGTAATGTAAAATGCATTACTCCCTGTGCACGACAGTTACTTAGTTGGCTGCTGTAAATCTTTCATGACCTGGGTATAAGCTGAAACACTTTCATTACAATAATGGGCAGTATAAAGTATTAAACTAAAAAGGTCTCTATACTTTACGTTATACCACAGACTTTGGTTTATGGATGTCAGTGCTGGCCTGTTAGTCAGTCAGTCAAGTTTAGTGCTTTTGTTCAGTCTGCCAAGAAAATCCTGACAAACTGTCCACTGATAGTGTTTTTCTGTCCCTACAAGGGTGAATCCACCTGCACCTTATTTTGTTGATCATCAGTGAAACACTGTCAAAACAAGCTGATTAGCTGAAACCACTGCAGTGGTGAAGTGAGAATTGTTGTAGAATTACAAAGTCTATATTAAGCCTTTATTTAAGAGGAGTTTGTTTAGAGCTTGGAGATACCTCAGTCTGAACTGCGTGACTCATTATGTGCCGGCTGCAACTTTGAAACTCTAACTTCTTGTAATGATTAAGATGAGAACACGTCAAAGAGGAAGAGTGGGAGGATGAGTTGGACGATGAATGCCATCAGAAGATTAAGTACATTTAAAAGACGAGAGAGACTGATTCTTCCATGACATTGAGGTGGCTCCTTATCTGATGCTGAAGGTCCTTCTTGTTTAACTGCATTAATGCTCGATTCCTCAAAGAGCCTATCTAATGTCATGATTAATGAAAAAAGTATACACTGTGCAAAAGTTTTGAATCATCCCTCATTTCTTTGTATCATGCTTTCAAGGAGTCAGACATTGTCGGATGCTTTTAAAATGTATGGAGTTTTATTTCTTCAAGCTTTCAGACATTTTGCTTTGGATATTTACAGTTTTTTTTTTACTCATTTTGTTTGTTAGGCCACCAACTACACACATTGACAATTTTGTTGGTACCTTTTAAAGTACAATGAGACAATCTTGTATTTTTCCTGAACAGCGATTCAACAAATCAAAAGTAGTTTTTGTCGGGGTTGGAGATTTCTGTTTTTTTTGTATTGTTTGTGTTTGGTTTTCTAGAGGGCGTTGGAGAACAGGAGCGGTGAGACAGGTGTTCTCCATTCACCGGTGATGAGGCTCCTGGAGTATTTAAGCAGGAGGCAGCCAGCATGTCAGCGCTCGAGTGTTAGCCTTCAGTGGTACTATCCAAGCCGACCTTTGAGCCGCTTCTAGTATTGCTTGCTTCGACTTTGTTAACCTATTTTGTCTTTTCAGTATACCGTGTTGGTGACTACCTGGATGTTACCCAGGTTGGCCACCAATGGATTTTGCTTATGAGACCTCGTTCCCACCATACAATTCTCCAAACACCGTTAACGTCCAAGGGACTAAGTATCTTGGCAGAACTCACCTCCGTAGTCCCACGCTGTTTCCTCCGGCCCGACTCCCTCTCCTCCTGGCGGTTTGTCAACAACCAACTAGTAAGAAACAGAACATCATTAGTTTCCCATCTTAGTTACCGCCTTAACTTACCTATGCTTTCTTCCTTACAGCTTTGCCTACTGTGCCAAGACCGTACTTACTTCTGTGCTTTCAATAAATCTGTTAAACACTTCATGGTTTCTTTTGAGCGTTTACTGCATGTGGGTCAGAACTATCCGTAAAACAATGACAGTTTTCAGTTGCATATCTGTCATGGTTAAGTATTTTTGTAACTCAAATACATGCAATGAAGAGAGAAAAATCATGGTTTAAACGGGTTAAACAAGTTGAAATAAATTCATCTTAAGACTCCACAATTTGAGGTGGTCAAGTTTGTCTGGAAGAGACAGGATATGGTTACCAATGCTTAGGAGGGATTTAGAAATGAGTATGAATTGATTTGTTGGTCTTAGGGTGGCAGGAAATCAGGAGTGGCTGAAGCAGGGAGCAGTGGGTGAGTATTATTATCTTTCCTTTTGCTGTAGCAAACCATCCAGACTAACGGAGTGAAAGATCTGGATTGACAGAGGGTGTTAAGATTGAAGTTGCACAGGCAGGTATTGACCGCTATTGGTTTATGTTCTTTCTCATTTATAAAAAATGCAGCTTTTCAGATGGATTAATGAGTGGGACAGCAGGTGTAGGCATGTACGCATGTACTCCAAGTAAGTAGACACAATGACTCCTCTTATGGAAACAGGTAATCCAAGAAGTAGCCATAATGCTGTGGTTTCTTGAAAGTCAACTACAGAAGAGTACCAGGTTTCTAAGGTACACAGAGAAACAGGGATATAAACCCCGGGAAGTTTTACCAAAGCAATTGTTTTCTAGGAGGGCTGCATTACCAAAACTATAACAAACAATCAGGCAACTGAGGCAAAGGAGCGGCAATCCTAAAGAGACTATGTATTATTTCAATCTAGTCAATTGTTCAGTTTCACAGGTTCCTTCAAGTGATTCATTTAGCCTATTCAGTTTGTCTATTTTAATAGCTAAAAATGCTTCTGAGCAGTTTTGTATAGCATAAACTACACTGAACATGGACCAGAGAAAGCAAAAGTTAGAGCTGTCTTTGGAGCTGAGGAAGAAGATTATAGATATGTTAAACTCTACAAGTAATGCCATCAATAATTAAAATTTGGGTTTCTGTGACTGTGTACACAGGAGGAATGCAGCTCTAGGTTGATCAGATAAATAATGTAGATGGAAAGAGCAAATGAAACCATCTAAAATCATTGAAGGTGAACTCAAAGTTCAAGGTATCTCACTTTCTGACCACACCATACGTTGCATTGTGAATCATAATTGGTTCCATGGAAAAAGACCCTTTGGGCTCCACTATTGACAGAACAAAAAAAGACCAAAATTCACCAACATGCATGTTGAAAATCCCTGATAGTATGTGGAGAAAATCATTTGGACTGATAAAACAAAACTAGAGCCTTTAAGTCAATCCCATTAGCACAATGTCAAAAGAAGAAAAAACAAAGCTTTCCAAGAAAATAGCACCATACCTACTGTGAAACAGGAAGGGTGCCTGTTCCTGTTTTGGTCTCTTTTGGTGCATTTGATAATGGAAATGGATACCTGGCAGAGCACAATGCAGACTCAAAACTCAAAATGTAACCCACCTTGGGCAATTTGCTCAGGAAGAGTGTCTGTATTTGCCAACTGCAACCTGCAAATACAGACATCTTACTGTGATGTACAGAGTTTGCTTGTTGGCAGTGAGTGCTAATTTTACACTGGACTGAACTCATATAGTCATTTTCTAGTCATAGCAACCACTCAAAGCTCTTTGCACTAGTCACATTAACAATGTGTACATATTCATAAACCAATGCACATGTAAGTATCAACTTAGGGTTAAGTGCCTTGCCCAGGGGTAAATCAACACATGGCAGAAAACTGGAATCAAAACTTGCAACCTTTGGATTTCAATACAACTGTTCCTTTAAGTCAGAGTTGCACCAAAGTTGCAAAACGGCCTGCCCCTAAAATTAAATGAAGGGTGCCCATGCTATTGTAATTTGTTTCATATAATATTCAGCTGAAATAATAATCAAAAGCAAAGTCTCATTTTACATAACGAATAAATACACAAGGATGTTATTATTCTTTTGTTACCCACTGTTTATTATGGTGTTGTGTTTTCCATCATGCTAGAAAGACCTGATACAACAAGTAAAAACAAGTAAAAAATACAGCCACAGTCCAAAAAACTTTGGAAAACTTTTAGAAAGCCTGTAATTGTCTCTGATCCTCTTTAAATGTCTGCGGAGTCTTGTTGAGTAAATGAAAAAAACAGTAAGGTGTGATTCAAAAGACAATGACAGACAGTCTGTGAATTTGTCAGTTTGTCCCCAACGCCTAAACCTACAACAAAAAGGTTATGTCAAACATCCAAAATGCTTACGCAATCTTAAAGATCAGGTCAGATGCAAAGTTCCATAAAGGAGAAAACACATGACACATGAAATCCCAAACGACCTCTCAACACCAGAGCTTCCTCTGCTTTCCTCTCTCTTTCACAGTTTAAATTAAACAGTATGTTCTGGGGCTACGGCAGAGAGCTCTTGGGGCGACAAACAGAGAAAGAGGAAAGTTTGATAAAACACTTTTGGGACCCAGCCATGGATTTCAACATTAAACTCCGGTACGAACTCTTCTGGAACTTTTCAAAATAAAGTGCATTAACCTTCTTCCGGCACAGCCAGGAAACAGGATAACTGCAGACTTCCTGTGACGCCACTACCCAAATAAAAGTACAGCTGTTGCCACAAGTCTTTCTCTTCCACACCGGTGTTCATTGGGATTGGAGGGGGACAAAGCGCGCTAATGTCTTTTGCTGGCAAAAAGACATAAACACTTCAAACTGGATCCAAGAGTGTCATAAGATCACGCGATCATATGCACAAGTTAAGTATGAGTGAAGCACTGTTTGTGTACCCAGTGATTTCATTCATAAAGAGGGGAAATTAAGATATAAGCATTGCTGACTTTCTCTCCGAGCCCTGCAGAAGCAAACGGTGTTCGAGAGAAGCCCCTGCAAAGACGTGGTCTCCCAGTCTGGAAGGAAGACAGCAGAGACCGCATCATCGTGTTAACCCGTGTGGTCAGCGGACAGGACGGGCCGCCCAGCTACAGCTCCGGAGCTAACCCTTTTGTTCACAGAGCGAACGCACCTTCAACCCCCCGCGAAGCTACCGAGCTAACCGCTTGTTGACTGTGTACGTTTCTTCAAACTTCGCCCCTTGGACAACAATTCCTCACCATGGTCAGAGGTTAGGTTTGGGCAGATTAACAGTTAGGATGAAATGATCTGAATGTTTTCATTCTATGAAGTTTGGTTTTGTTTGTGTGAAACTCGGCTATCTTGGTGCTATCTGCAGCACACGTGCCCTGTTTGTGTTTTGTGTATGTGTGTTTTTAAGTTAAGTCAAACTTTATTTAAAGGGTGATTTTAAACACAGAACATTGCTCATAACGCGCCGTCCGCGCTTATGCATTTTAACCCTTTTATTAACCCTGGTATTTTAAAGGTATGTGTTGATTCTGGTGCTAAGCTATCAGCTTCTTTTGTTAGCTCAACTGCTAACCGGTAAGAACACGTGCTTGCTACTAAAGAGTATTTAACAGAAAGGTTGTTAGTTTTCAAGCTAGTGAATAATAGTCCCTAAACATCATTTACTAGATTTGATAACTAAGTAAACACCATTAAGCCCAATTTCTCCAGAAAGATTTGGCTCTTTTCCAAAATACTCCCTTAACAATATTTCTTTAAATATTATTTTAATAAATAAAGGCAGCTAATTAGACACCGATGTAAAATGGTCATCCAGAAGATTGGTTTTATTCAGCAGTTCATTATTTAAAACATTATTTTATTAAAATAATATTTTATCTGATCTTGCATTGTGATTGGTTGTCTAAACGTTTGCTGATTATTGCCTAAGTTAGTTCCAAGACTAACTTCATTTCCAGATTCTTCAAGATAATCCTTGGTTCTCACACATAAACATTGCATGGTAATGTTGCATCATTCTTTTGGTCATGGTTTTCAATCATCCTTAATCAACTTGTTTATATTGTACATAGCCCATTAGTCCTCATTATTCTTTAATTCTGCTTGGTAGTTTAGTTGGACTGCACGGGCTGCACGGTGGCGCAGTTGGTAGCACTGTTGCCTTGCAGCAAGAAGGTCCTGGGTTCAATTCCTGGCCTGGGGTCTTTCTGCATGGAGTTTGCATGTTCTCCCTGTGCATGCATGGGTTCTCACCAGGTACTCTGGCTTCCTCCCACAGTCCAAAGACATGCCTGTTAGGTTAATTGGTAACTCTAAATTGCCCTTAGGTGTATGAGTGTGTGCATGGTTGTTTGTGTGTTGCCCTGCGACAGACTGGCGACCTGTCCAGGGTGTACCCCACCTCTCGCCCATAGATTGCTGGAGATAGGCACCAGCTCCCCCGTGACCCACTATGGAATAAGCGGTAGAAAATGACTGACTGATGAGTTTAGTTGGATTGTTTTAGCATAGTAAAGAGTTTGTTAATTGAAATATGTTTGAGTTGACTTATTTTTGTTAATAAATTCTTGTATTTTAAGAAATTGTGTGAATTCATTCCATCTATGTGCAGAGTTTATGCTGTTCAATAATGTCAGAGCTCATCTCACACCTTTCTATTTTGTCCTAATACCATCACCTTACTGGGCTGGTATTCACAGGACAACCCTTAACAGACCGAAATATTATTTGATAAATATTAATATTAAATAATATTCTCAGATTAATAATCACAACAACACCATGAATGAGAAGAACTGTCTGACACAGATAAAAGAAAAAAGTCACTCTGGGTCATCATGAAACTAAACATGCGTGCATGTCCACTAGGCTTGGTGCTTCATGTGAGAAGATGAATTTGCACACAAAAAATGGCCTCAGTGTAGCAGCCATGCTCTGAGGGCCACCAAACCAGCCGGGAAGCCAACAGAGCTTAGCAACTACACTGCCCTCTGGCTTCCTGCAATTCACACCATTTGTAGTCAAAATTAAAATGTGTTTATATTAAACATACTATGACTTATATTATACTTATGCCAATGACTCCAAATGTAGAAACATCATATGAATATAAGATTTAAAAAAATAGCTACTCATATTTGGAAGCTTGAAAAAACTGTAAGTGTTGTTTTAAATCTGTGTGTATTATTTTCTATTCCCTAAATGTAACATGTAAAACTCATTCTGTCATGGTGTTTTAAATTTATCATTAAGTAAATTGAATTTATTGGCAGTACTTACATTTGTGGAGTGACACGAAAGAAGAAAGTCAAATTAGTTAGAGGCTTTCAATTAATTAATTGTGATTAATCACATTTTTATGACAGCAGTATTTGACAAAATGATCAGTTTTCAATTCAAACAAATTTTGTTTCATGGCTGACTGAATAAATATATGTTTAGTTCTGGTCCTGGTATATATGTTACCTTATCTGTGTTTCTTCTAAATCATCAAAATTATCTTGTGATACAAAGATTTCTATAAAAGCAATTTATCATGGCACAGTCATTACAGTCACTGCATTTTAATGGAAATGTAACTTAACAAGTTCATCATTTATATTACATGAAATGTATTTTCCTAACATGCTTCTCCACCTTGTCTGGATGATATATAAATACCTAGAAGACCTAAATGAATAAATTATACAAAAGAATATTAAGGTTTGAAAACATGCTGGCATGGTGACACTGAAAGGGTGTGATCACATTTTCACGTGTTTGCTTTCTAGTCTTGGCTGAATGCCTCAAGGTTTAAATGTTGGTGCTCTGTATAAGGATGTATATATAACGTGTACATTCGCATTGTCCAGTACCGTTTATTGGTGTTTCATGGTGCTCCGCGCCACCGGTCAAACGCACCATGGAAAGGGATGCACTCTGATGTAAAATTTTTAGGTTTAAAAACAATAACAAAGGTTTCATAGGAAATATGTTAATTATAGGTTTATATAATTACAGTGGAAACAAGATTTAAACAGGATTAAGGTTAGACATTTGGAGTGGTAAGTTAGAAACATTAACATTTAACTTTATTAAAATGCATTCCTTGACAATAGCAGGAAGTGTTTTTATTTTGAATTAGATCTAAGTACCTGCAACTCATGTGTGCACTAGCCTTTTTTTTGTCATGTGCTTTTCTGATCGGTTACTGGAGTGTTTTATTCAACATGTATTTTACTTATAAAACAGTCAAAATTAAGAACAGCTTCCTGTCCCTGCACCCAGTGTTTGTGTTTAAAATCCACAGTGCAATTAGATGTGTTATTTTTTTAATGCAATACTTTTTATGTAAATAATTAATGAAAGTTGTTCTTTTTCCAGGGTGGAATGATTATATAACAGCCAGCACTCACAGTACTACTAGCCATAGGCATCTTTAGCCTCTTTTTCAGTCACAGTTCCAGCACGTCAAGCCTCCACTCCACGCAACCTTGCTCTACTCAGCATGTTACCGTTGACTCGCTGATGGCTGGAGGTGGGGCTTGAATCCCGACCTCCAGCATTCAGCCTCGTGTGCTGTGCTTCATAACCTTTTGCGACCAAAATGCATGTCATCATTTTTTCAAGACACCATCAAGCTGCTGCTGAAAAAGCAGTCTCCTGTGATGCACAGAAAAGCCTGCACCAAATCATCGTAAATGGCCAGTCATTGAAATGCAGACTGTTCACGTCACATTTTGCCGCTGCTCAGCCCCAACAGGATCTGCTGCTGAGCAGGTACCAAAAATGCCAGTACCATGTCACAAACCCTGTAATGGAAACGGTTGCAAAACGGGCTGAGTGGAGTGGAGCCAGCCAAAGTAGAGCCCATAGAATAGGGGAATATGTCAATATTTGCAACATTTTTTATATTATTTTTATTTTCTTACCAAATAAAAGAAAATAGCATGAACAATTCAGTGGTAAAAAAAAAAAAGAGGAAACAATATGCATTTCCCTTAGTAATTCCTTAAGAAAACTCAACCACCATTGACTGATGGGGAATCAATGAGATGCATGCTGCTGTGAGCTTTAATGAAAAGCTGCAACCTGAAAAAATAACCAGACCAGCTTGATTTCAAGACTGACAAAACACATTAAGATGAGAGTATGCACTAGAGATACCACTAAACAAATACAAACACGCATGAATACACAACTGCAATTAAACAAGTAACAAAACAACTGTGTCTTTTTGATCGATTACTTAAGATTCATGAGTTAATCTTTACTGAGTGTTTATTTTCAATATTGAAAATCACATAAGCAAATGAGCTCAAAGAACAAAAGTCAACAGAAAAGTTTCCAGTAAATCCATTACCTGACTCGTTTGACTTTGCAAGGCTTTTTTTGCTTTCACATAAATGAAAGATGCATCTCAGGACTGTAGCACATTACATGAAATATGACTCATATTTCTGAGCACCATCTGCAAGTTTATAACATAACCTCAACCATCTGTGTCAGTGTACAAGTACTCCATAAAATATGTGACTATTTACTGAGTAAAATATAATTATTTTCCAAAAAAAGGCTACAAACTGTAATTAAATATTTTTGAACAGAGAACTAAAACAGAAATGATTTCTTAGTTTCAGATTTTTCAGACCCCTTCCATCTGCCAAAGTGTTCTTCAGTGAGGCACTTACCCCAATTTACTTTAAATGACAGGAGTGCTCTATGCATAGCTGCTAAACATCTACTGCTGTGTTGGTGTATCAGAAAATAGATTTCTAAAATCTAGAAAAGGTTGACAATAAAAAAGGTGAAAAAGTGTTGACCAGTTACCATTTAAAAAGTACAGTATGTCCTTTATCAAGGGTTACAAGTTGAACTGCTGGTGGGAGTATTATTGATCCTCTAAATATGCACATTTCCCCAAATGTCAAAGTATTCCCATATTAGTTGTAGAAAATATTTACAGCATCAATACAGTGGTCCAAAATGTTATTTGCCACCAAAGCACAACTCTCCAAATGTTTAAAAGTTAAACAACATACCTAAAAGAAATTCTCATTATTTTAAACTTGCATAGTTCCTATAAATAGGCTAATGTGGCCCAGTGGGTTATTCTAACTTAGCACAAATCTAGTCATGTGTGAATAGCAAAATTACCACTAATTACAATATTCACATTTATTTAAGACTAAACTTAAATTACATACTGAATAATTCATTTTCCTCAAACAGAAACTCCACGTTAATAAGGAATAAGGGCAGAATTTCCTGCAATTCAAGATAAAAAGGCTGCCCATATTGAGAGAAAAATTACTTGAAAGCTGACCAACTGGGTAAGTAAATATTATGAAAAAGATAAACCAGGGTCTTCAACTCGGGCTCATTCTCTCGTCTGATTGTCAGAGCTGAGCTGCTGCGTTCTGCTGCCTCAGTCCTTCCTCACACTGTTCATTTCTTAATTTAGCCTCTACCATGCTCAAACTGATTAAAAAGATCTGCAATAGTGCAAGGTGCACTTTGGTGGTCAACTCTACAAGCATGAAGTGGCAGAAGGACAGGGCTAAATCAAGACACATCCCTGCGCTGATAGATACTGAATGGAACCAATAGAGAACATGGAGCAAGGTCGGCATCCATTAGTCATGCCTTGAAGTCACAGACGGATAACTCCACAACAGAAGGGCCAGCAAGTAACAATTCTGTCCCACAATGGAGATTTCCTTGTGTGTCAGCACACAACACACATGCTTAAGAAGCTGACGCATGGAAGAAAAACAGAAATACATTAGACTTTAATTGGTTTAGCTGACGGAAAAATTATGATGTTTGGGCAGCTGTGGCTCAGGGATGAAGAGCAGTAGCCTATCAACTCAGATGTTGCCAGTTTGATTCCGGGCCCCTACCATCAACATGTTGAACTGAAACACTAAACCACACATTAACCCCTATCTGCACATTGGTATTTGTCAATGTGAATTTTTATTAAAAAGTGCTTAGTGATATCAGTAACCTTTACGCGACGGAGGTTCAGAGTGTTGCAATGTTGTGGGTTTAATTCCAGCTTTCTCCCCTGCCATATATTGATTAGCTCCTGGGCAAGGCACTTCACCCCAAGTTGCATTTGGGAGAGTGACTAGGTGAATATGGCTCTAGTAGAAAGTTCTTTGAGTGGTCAGTACAGTCGCAAAAGCACAATAAAAATTCTGTCCATTTGTCCATTTAAGGCAATGCAAGGCAAGGCAAGTTTATTTATATTGCACAATTCAGCAACAAACACTTCAAAGTGCTTTACATGCTGAAAAAAGTACATTGCAGTGACAAAAACATAAAACAGTACATTGAAGTGGCATGATAAAGGAAAGTACAGAAAAGTAATAACAAGTGCTATAAACAGGTGAAAGTATATATGTGTATCAGTGGTGGATGCTGGTCTTTCAAGGAGGGGAAGCTCAATTTCAAGATCGCTGATTCGCTCATTTTGCTGTCAGTCAAAAAGGGATTCAGCCTCAGACAGATCATCCAATCATCATGCAGAAGCTGAGCGTCCGGGCCAGCCGAGGCCAGCCCACTGCCCCATAGACCCCCAGAGATGCTGAGCGTCTGATGGGCGGGACAAAGCCCAGCATTTTTACTTTGCTATTGAACTCACTGTTTAAAGCACTGTGAAGCTGCGGGAATGAGTGAGAGGAAAGCTGCGTCGTTACCAGTGATAAGAAGCTGATTCTGGACAACAGTTGAGCGCGTTGTAGCGCATATTTAGTCAATGATATGTACACACAACAGTATATATTTGATCACTTATTTTTTGACATTTTAGGGGAAGCTGAGCTTCCCTTGCAGTCTTAGAGCAATCGCCACTGATATATATATACAGGGGTTGGACAATGAAAATGAAAAATCTGTCATTTTAGTGTGGGAGGTTTCATGGCTAAATTGGACCAGCCTGGTAGCCAGTCTTCATTGATTGCACATTGCACCAGTAAGAGCAGAGTGTGAAGGTTCAGTTAGCAGGGTAAGAGCACAGTTTTGCTCAAAATATTGAAATGCACACAACATTATGGGTGACATACCAGAGTTCAAAAGAGGACAAATTGTTGGTGCAGGACTTGCTGGCGCATCTGTGACCAAGACAGCAAGTCTTTGTGATGTATCAAGAGCCACGGTATCCAGGGTAATGTCAGCATACCACCAAGAAGGACGAACCACATCCAACAGGATTAACTGTGGACGCAAGAGGAAGCTGTCTGAAAGGGATGTTCGGGTGCTAACACGGATTGTATCCAAAAAACATAAAACCACGGCTGCCCAAATCACGGCAGAATTAAATGTGCACCTCAACTCTCCTGTTTCCACCAGAACTGTCCGTCGGGAGCTCCACAGGGTCGATATATACGGCCGGGCTGCTATAGCCAAACCTTTGGTCACTCATGCCAATGCCAAACGTTGGTTTCAATGGTGCAAGGAGCGCAAATCTTGGGCTGTGGACAATGTGAAACATGTATTGTTCTCTGATGAGTCCACCTTTACTGTTTTCCCCACATCCGAGAGAGTTACGGTGTGGAGAAGCCCCAAAGAAGCGTGCCACCCAGACTGTTGCATGCCCAGAGTGAAGCATGGGGGTGGATCAGTGATGGTATGGGCTGCCATATCATGGCTTTCCCTTGGCCCAATACTTGTGCAAGATGGTCGCGTCACTGCCAAGGACTACCGAACCATTCTTGAGGACCATGTGCATCCAATGGTTCAAACATTGTATCCTGAAGGCGGTGCCGTGTATCAGGATGACAATGCACCAATACACACAGCAAGACTGGTGAAAGATTGGTTTGATGAACATGAAAGTGAAGTTGAAAATCTCCCATGGCCTGCACAGTCACCAGATCTAAATATTATTGAGCCACTTTGGGGTGTTTTGGAGAAGCGAGTCAGGAAACGTTTTCCTCCACCAGTATCACGTAGTGACCTGGCCACTATCCTGCAAGAAGAATGGCTTAAAATCCCTCTGACCACTGTGCAGGACTTGTATATGTCATTCCCAAGATGAATTGACACTGTATTGGCATCAAATGGAGGCCCTACACCATACTAATAGATTATTGTGGTCTAAAACCAGGTGTTTCAGTTTCATTGTCCAACCCCTGTATATATACCCAGGGCCAACCGCACCAGCATATGGTCTCACAAGTGGTCTGAGGATCTCATCTCGGTACCTAATAGCAGTCAGGCTACCTCTGGCGAGCACATGGACCCCACACCATTACTGACCCACTGCCAAACCGGTCATGCTGAAGGATGTTGCAGGCAGCAGATCATTCTCCACGGTGTCTCCAGACTCTGTCATGTCTGTCACATGTGCTCTGTGTGAACCTGCTTTCATCTGTGAAGAGCACAGGGCGCCAGTGGCGAATTTGCCAATCCTGGTGTTCTCTGGCAAATGCCAAGCGTCCTGCACGGCGTTGGGCTGTGAGCACAACCCCCATTTATGGATGTCGGGCCCTCATACCATCCTCATGGAGTCGGTTTTTAACCGTTTGTGCAGACAGATGCACATTTGTGGCCTGCTGGAGGTCCTTTTGCAGGGCTCTGGCAGTGCTCCTCCTGTTCCTCCTTGCACAAAGGTGGAGGTAGCGGTCCTGCTGCTGGGTTGTTGCCCTCCTACGGCCTCCTCCATGCCTCCTGGTGTACTGGCCTGTCTCCTGGTAGCACCTTCAGGCTCTGGACACTACGCTGACAGACACAGCAAACCTTCTTACCACAGCTCGCATTGATGTGCCATCCTGGATGAGCTGCACTACCTGAGCCACTTGTGTGGATTGTAGAGTCCGTCTCATGCTACCACGAGTGTGAAAGCACCACCAACATTCAAAAGTGACCAAAACATCAGCCAGAAAGCATAGGTACTGAGAAGTGGTCTGTGGTCCCCACCTGCAGAACCACTCCTTTATTGAGGGTGTCTTGCTAATCGCCAAAGATTTCCCCCTGTTGTCTATTCCATTTGCACAACAGCATGTGAAATTGATTGTCAATCAGAGTTGCTTCCTAAGTGGACAGTTTGATTTCACAGAAGTTTGATCTACTTGGAGTTATATTGTGTTGTTGAGTGTTCCCTTTATTTTTTTGAACAGTGTATATACTGAAACACATAACCTGTTTTTCCTCAGTTTTTCACATCGAATTAGACTACATTTTTCTTGGTATCATTTCCTTTTAAACTACATTACTTGGGTATCCTTCCACCAGCTGATCACAATAGTTGGCTAGAATGTTGGCCCATTCTTCCTGAAAGAACCAGTCAGGTTGGTATAGTGTCTTGCTTGCACACAGCTTTCCCGTTCTGCACACATTTTTTCTATGGAACTGAGGTCAGCGCTTTGTGATAGCCACCAAACAACATTAACTCTATTGTTCTTAAGCCACTTTGTACCTAATTTGGTGGTATGCTTAAAGTCATTGTCCGTTTAGAAGATTCTTTTAGGCACGTTGTTCCTTCCTGATTGATTTTTTGAAATGTTGCTTTAGTATTTCCACATAATGTTTGTTTCCCATGATGATATTTTGCAAAGTCCACCAGTCCCTCCTACAGCAAAACACTCAAACAACATGGTGCTGCCACCTCTGTACTCCACAGTTGGCATGGTGTTCTCAGGCCAGCATCTTCACAAAGTCTTTTGATTTTTTATTCTGGGGTTGTTACTCACATTTTACACAAAATGGAATTCATCTCTGGAACCATTCTCCTTCAGCAGTATGATGGCTGAAGATGGCCATGATGTTTACACGTATAATTGTTTGAACAGATGAACATGGTACCTTCAGGCATCTGGAAATTGTACCAAAGGATGAAGTAGACTTGTGGAGGTTTATAATTTTTCCCCATGATGTCAAACAACGAAGCATGTGTGTTTGAGGTGTTGCCTTAAAATACATCCACATGTTTGCCTTACTTAACTCAAATGTTGTTAATTACCCTATATCTCTCATTATTCTGGCATTTTGAAAATATAACTATTTTTTGTAATCCTGGTTAATCTAAAACAGCCAAAATTTTGTCTGTTTTAATGTCAGACAGTAAGGGGGGAAATGTTTATGTGTCTTTTCATATATTGTGTGTATCTGGTTTCCCCAGTAAATGTAGTCTGTTTACCATGATAGTGCTTATCCGTCAGATAATCTGATATTTTTTTTTTTATAATTAGCAATGCATGAAACTGGTCGTCTCAAGGCACTTTAAAGTAAATTCAGTCGAATCATATAGATTCTTAGTCAAATACATACATTCCAGTTGATCCTAGTTATCAATGCAGTCAATGCAGTCAAATTCAGTTTAATATTCAAATTGATTAAATAGTTTTCTATATGGAAGGAAACCCAGCAGATTGCATTGAATCACTGACTTGCAGCATTCACTCCTCCTGGATGAGCATGTAGCGACAGTGGACAATCGCTGGCATTGTGGAAAAGGAAAACTCCCCTTTAACATGAAGAAACCTCCAGCAGAACCAGGCTCAGTGTGAGAGGCCATCTGCCATGACCGACTGGGGGTTTGAGAGAACAGAGCATACACACTAAAGAACACATAAGCACTGAACCAAAAGTACTTTCTATGTGAAAAAACGTAAAACATTAAAGGCAGTAGTAGCTCCTTCAGTGCATTAAATCTAAGAGAGAAAAACAGCTGAGCAGATAAACTCTGAGGCAGTTTTCAAGTCCAGAGTATGAAAGAGAGCACATACAGTTAGTCACGGTAAAAGCTCAGCCAGTAGCTATGTCTAGGAGAGAGACAGGGTTAGGAACAGAAATAACAGAGAGAGAACATGAGTTAAAAGCCGAAATAACAGCAAATGCTGCAAAATTGGAGAGTTGTAGGATAATTTACCAAAGAGAGGGAAAGTGGTCATCATGTCCTCCAACAGCCTTAACCTATAGCAGTATAACTACAGAGATAACTGCACTCCAGCTTTAAGCTTCATTAAAAAGGCAAGTTTTAAGCCTAAAAGTAGACAGGGTGTCTGCCTCACGGACCAAAACCGGGAGCTGGTTCCACAAGAGAGGAGCATGATAACTAAAGGATCTGCCTCCCATTCTACTTCTAGAGACTCTATGAACCACCAGTAAACCTGCAGTCTGAGAACGAAGTGCTCTGTTAGGAACATATGGAACAATCAGATCTCTGATGTATGATGGAGCTAGATCATTAAGGGCTTCATATGTGAGGAGGAGAATTTAAAATTATATTCTGGATTTAACAGGGAGCCAATGAAGGGAAGCTAAAATAGGAGAAATATGATCTCTCTTTTTAATTTCCATCAGAACTCTTGCTGCAGCATTTTGAATCAGCTGAAGGCTTTTAACTGCATTTTGTGGACATCCTGATAGTAACGAATTACAATAGTCCAGCCTTGCAGTAACAAATGCATGGACTAGTTTTTCAGTGTCACTCTTGGGCAGGATATTTCTCATTTTGGCAATATTCCAGTGGTGAAATGAATGCAATTCTAAAAACCTATTTAATATGGGATTAAACTACATGTCCTGGTTAAAAATAACACCAAGGTTTTTACTTTAATGCCAGAGGCTAATTTAATGCCATCCACATTAATTAATTAACTAGGCAGTTACTTTTTAAAGACTCCTGTCCACCGATAACAACTTCTGTCTTGTGAGAATTTAAAAACAGAAAATTTAAAGTCATCCAAGTTTTTATGTCTTCAAGACATGCTTGTAGTCTATCTAACTGGTTGGATTCATCAGAATATATGGATAAATAAAGCTGAGTATCATCAGCCTAACAGTGGAAAAATTTATGCCATGCTGCCTGATATTTTTACCGATTGGAAGCATATATATAGTAAAAAGAACTGGTCCAAGCACTGAACCCTGTGCTACCCCTGGAGTTTGAAGGTGATTTATCATTTACATGAACAAACTGGAATCTGTCAGACAGATAAGATTTAAACCAGCCTAGCGCTGATCCCCAGATCTCTACAGCACGTTCCAGACGTTCTAAGAGAATATTGTGATCGACTGTATCAAATGTAGCACTGAGATCTAACAGAGCAAGAACAGACACAAGTCCATTATCTGAGGCCATGAAGTATCATTAGTGACTTTCAGCAGAGCTGTTTCAGTGCTATGATGAGCTCTGAAGCCTGACTGAAACTCTTCAAACAGGTCATTGCTGTGTAAATGCTCACACATTTGATTAGCAACAATTTTCTCAAGAAACTATATAGATAAAAATGGAAGATTAGATATAGGCCTGTAATTTATTAAGCCATTTTGATCAAGAGAAGGTTTCTTAAGTAAAGGTTTAATTACAGCTACCTTAAAAGGCTGTGGTACATTTCCATTTACTATAGATAGATTAATAATATCTAAAATTGGGGCGGTAATCAAACTGAACACTAATTTGGTTGGGATGGGTCTAACATACAAGTTGAAGGTTTAGATGAAGCTAATATTTTTGATAACTCAGAGATCTCAACTGGATCAAAACAATCCAAACACAGATCTGATTCTACAGTTACTTCCAATGCTGTCTCACCTACTGAGGATCATGTAATCATTTTTGGGAGGATGTTTATGAAAAAAAACAAAAAAACTCCTCTTAAAATAGTGACAAATACAAATCACAAATTACACATTACTTTTATTGACACTCCTGGTAAAGACGTGTACAGAGGAGTTACATTAATCCATATTTTATTGCAGTAGCATCATCTAATAAAAAAAAGAATAACTTGTTGCAATTCTCCTACAATGAACTGCTCACAGGATAAACCTGGGTCATTGTCCAGCCTCATTATTATTCCAATTGTTTTAAATGTTTTAATTGTGTTGGCCATAGATTTGGGGAAGTTTAGGCTAAAAGAAATGGGCTTTGCGTAAGATTATGTTTTTCTACCAGGAAACAAAATCATGGATTACAAGTTAAAATTTCCGGGACACTCTGATTAACTTAAAAGAGTACTGTAAAAATGAATAAAAATGCTTTGGTTACCTCTATTTCAAAAGTATTGTTGAAGTACAACCAAAAAAAAAATTAAAAGTTAAAAGTTTTTTCCCCTCGTGAACAAATGTTTAAAAATGAAAGAGTAATTGTTAAAAATTTTGTAAATTATTTTAAGGTTTTTAACACTTTACCAAGGGTGCCATTAAATATGGGGACGTTCTATGTCTTAATCTTTATTTACAAAAAATGTTGCAAGGATTAAGGGACAGCAAAATCAACACAAGATAATTATGTGCATCCTTTGTGTTTTGTTACAAACAATAGTTTGCAACCAGGCATACAGCTGGTCTATATTCCAAGATAAAATACAATATTTTTTCAACCTAAAGAGAGGGTCAAATAATGGATTCCTTGTTGGTTTCTTAATACAATAGAAAAATCTGTCCTCTTCCTCTGCTTAAGGTCCTCCAGGACCACAAACCTGCATGAGAATGACGGTGCCAATGTCATCCTGTCACCTGAGCTGAGCCATTATTACACAGGCATTCTTAATAGCCCTATAGATTAAAGTCCAGAGGAACAAGACACCAACAGATTAAAAAAAGAAAGATAGGAAAGAGGATGATGAATTGCCTTGGATTGCTAGGCAATCATGCATAAATTACTAGGATGTTCTTAGGTATAATAACCGGTTTTAAGTGATTGCTCACTCCTGGGAAGCTGTCGTGTAAGTAGGAGCGGGTTGGGGCACAGGGGAAAAGAGATGGTTGGCGGGTAAAGAAAGGAGCGGGTCGCAGCTGTCTACACAATCACATCACCGTCAAGGGTATCGCCCTGACACTGTCTCCACTCCCTACCCTCAGCATTCACACAAATCTCCTGATAGACAGACGTAGCAGTCGAACAGCACCCTCACCCCCAATGTTGCGGCCCCTAAGGTCCCCCCGGCACGTCTCTGTGGTCCTGGCGGCAGCTGCTGGGAGCGGCAGCTATAACTGATTATTCAGGATCGAGACTAACAAGAATCCGCCATGTTGATCTCCAAACAACATGTTCTAGTTGTGAATACATCACGAAGGGGGAACAGGCTGTTTTGTTTTTCCTTTCTCACTGGACTTGCTGCAGATTCTATTGCAGATTCAGGAGAAGCAGCTTTAGATGAAAGAGTCAAGAGTTTGACTTTGTTTAAACTCTTAACTATAGCAGTGGGTCCTTGTTGCACGGAATGTCCAGTATATCTTATTTTGTTCTGTGTTTTGTCATAATTTGTAATAGTAGATATCTTTTAAGAATTTATCAGAAGTTTAGAGGAAATTATTCTTGGCTGGTATTGAAGTTCAGAGCAGCAAAACTCAGTTTCTCGGCTTTTTCTCGATTCATGCGTGATAGTAGAAATTATAATTTAATCAAATATTGCTTGGTCCTGAAAGATTAACAGAAATATTGTAAATTGTTTAACTTTTTTAAAAAGAAATGCATGAACACTATTGATAATTATGAGCAAAACCTCTGATAATAAGACAGCATCAAGGATGCCGATTGCTAACAAAGTTACATCTATTAAATCATGACATCTAAAAGAGCCTGGGACCAATTATACAGTACATTTAGGAAAAAAGCTATCCTTTAAGCAAGTTAGCAGGTTACACACCAAATGCAAATTTTGTTTATGGACTAATCTCTCCACCATATGTATCATAATTCAGCGTTTGTGGAGGACCAAAGTGCAGAGAGGTAACACTGTTGCTTTGCAGCAAGATGGTCCTGGGTTCAACTCTTTCTGTATGGAGTTTGGATGTTCTCTCCATGCATGTGTGGGTTCTCTTTGGGTACTCCGGCTCCCGCAGTCCAAAAACATCACTGTTAGGTTAACTGATCTCTCTCAATAGCCCTTAGGTGTGAATGGGTGTGTGTGCATGGCTGTTTGTCCTGTGTGTCATTGTGTTGCCCTGCGATGGACCGGCGACCTGCTGGAGATAGACACCATCTCCCCTGTGACCCTGTGCAGAAGAAGCGGGTGTAGAAAATGGATGGGTGGACATATAATCCCTCAGAATGTTTTCATCTCAGAAGCCTTACAATGTATTTAAACACCACTTTTGTGAGGTAGGATACATGTCAAAACAATCACTAGCATTTCATCAGTTGTTCATTGTAAGGAGTTTCACTAAAAGTGCTCACACCAAATTGTCAAGAAGTAGTTTGTAAATTTGTTTTCATTCTGGAGCTAGTTTTTTCTTTCATTTATCCATTTAGCATATTCTTCTGCTTGTGCGGTTCACTTCATTGATGTATCAAATGCTGGTAATAGTTTGTGTGTTTCTTTCTATATGACTCATTATGAGCATTCTACCATGTTATTGTCATACCTGCTTGTGTTTTTTGTTATATTACCTGTTCTAGTCCTTTGTTTTCTGTCACCCTGCACCCCAAGCCCACACTTGTTCTGTGGCCCTGTCCCAATACCCGCACTTCCACCCTTGTATCCCTGAATTGCGTAATCCCGTTGATGTGTTCGTGTATGTGTGTTTCCTGCTGCGTGCTTGCTACCCTGTCTGTGTCCTGCCATGGAAAATAAAGACTCATGTTACCTTCAAACCTGGAGCTTCAGGAATTCTTCCCCGCATATTGGTCCATCAAAAAACCATATTATGACAGAAGGAACCAGCCAACAGGACCAAGCGGGAGGATTGGTGAGAGAATTCAAGAGGGGTGAGATTCTGGTCAAATTATTTTCTCACCTTGCTACCTCTCCCAGCTCCCCATGGAGGAGGCTGGAGATAGCTGGCAGCCTCCAAGACTGGCTCGAGGCGAGGAGGGATTTTTTCCCTGATCCTTGGAATCACCACGCCATTGAGGCCGAGCGACAAAGGGCCCTGGGAGAAATCGCCGCTTCTATGGGGAGATCTCCTGCTCCCTCCTCCACCCGCCTCTCCACCGAAGCTCGACATGGTTTTCCAGCTCATGGTTTAGCTCCTGATCAGCCATCGCCGCTGCTTCCGACTCCTAATCCTGTTCCTGGTGCAGTTCCGGAGGGGTTCATAGATGAACCGCCTCCACATCCGATCCTGTTCCTGGTTATGTTTCAGAGGGGTTCATGGATGAACCGCCTCCACACCCCAATCCGGTTTCTGGTCCTGTTCCGGAGGGGTTCATGGATGAACCGCCTCCACACCCCGATCCTGTTCCTAGTTCTGTTCCAGAGGGTTCCCAAGCCGAGCCGCCCTCACACTCTGTTCCTGCCCATGCTGTGCCTCTGCGGTTCCGCTGCAGATCTCCACGGCCTCGCCGAAGGTCCCATCGGTCTCCGTACCGTTCGCCTGGGTTCCAGCGGTTTCGCACCGCGCCTCTGAGCTCCACCATGGCTTCTCCTGGTCCCGCCGCCAGCCATCGGATCAGCAGTCTCTGCACCGCTCGCCTGGGTTCCAGTGGTTTCTGCACCGCGCCTCTGAGCTCCACCGTGGGTTCTCCTGGTCCCGCCGCCAGCCATCGGATCAGCAGTCTCTGCACCGCTCGCCTGGGTTCCAGTGGTTTCTGCACCGCGCCTCTGAGCTCCACCGTGGCTTCTCCTGGTCCCGCCGCCAGCCATCGGATCAGCAGTCTCTGCACCGCTCGCCTGGGTTCCAGTGGTTTCTGCACCGCGCCTCTGAGCTCCACCGTGGGTTCTCCTACGTCGCTGGCCTGCTGATCGCCTGCCCCTATGTCGCCGGGCTGCTAATCGCTGGATCTGCCGGGGAAAAAAACATATTATGACAGTTATTGCTGCTGTGACAACTTAAACAGCAAAGCTGGTAGGGGTTCATGGTAGCCACAGTCAACTGTCCACCAGAGCTAGCCCCATGGGAGCCATGTCTATTGTTGGCGCAACACTTAAGAGCCTAGACATTAGTCTCCCTTCACCAGATCCTTCTTTGTCAGCACCAAGGTACAGCTATGTACTTTGCTTTAAACCATGTCCCTGCAGTCTCTGTTTCTTTAAGTTCTCAGCTCCCTCTTTCTTTTTCTTTGCTTAAGCAATACAGTAATGTTAGCACAGCAAGGAGCTCTGGAACAAAACAAACCCAGCCCACTTAACTCAATAGTATCCACAATGGTCAATTAGGCTAAAATACAATAGGCTGCCTACCAGCCAACCCAATCAAGCATATGCACAGATACAAGACGAAATTGTGCACTTTCCTTCAGTGACTCATTACAGTTTTAATAAACAGAAAGGTAAAACTGTGAAAGGATACACAGGTTAATATTTACTCTGCAGCACATGGTGTGAGAGAATTAATGGTTTCATCCCATCTTCCATTAATCCAAGAAAATGCTATAGAGCCACATCCTTTACCTGTCTCTTTTTTTTCTCTCTCTAATATCCCCTGTGAAACTGAGTTCAAAGCAGGGCTTTTGATTGCACATACAGGGGCTCTCCAGCAGGATATAAGGGAAATAAGAGGGTTGCGGCACAAAGAAAAGGTGGCAAAGAAACAGAAGAAACAACAGAGTATGTTAGAAAAAGCCTTTGTATTCCAGGACATCTGGGTCTTCGGGCAAAAGTCAGGGAGATGGGGGTTCTGGGTGTCCAAATGATAAAATTTCCTTGGACCAAATGCACAAAACATTTAATCAACAAGAAACACTCACTCAGGTACAGAGAACTAATTTGGGACTACCAAACTTTTTGCTGATGCACTTAAACTGCAGCCTGAGGGTTATCTTAGCCTAGCTACATAGGATAAGTCAGTGAGCCAAGGATTACTTTCCTGGCATGACCTCAGAGGGAATTGCACCAAAGGCAATAGATTCTGGTGCACAGAGTAGAGGACACAAATCAAAGACTCAGTTGCCAGCTCACAAAATGGTGAAGTGTTGAGGAGTGCTATCCAAGCTTGGCACCTCATACATGCAGGGAGGCCATTGGTAGTGTCAGCAACATAACAAATTCACCAGGCATGCACAGTAAATATGCAACATGAAAAGACAGCTGACCTAAGAGGTTTGCACATGCCTCCAGGGTAGAATCAGTATCTAAAACTCTCAGGTACTACCAAGCATGCAGTACACCATAGTACCTACTCAGTGACCAGTAGAAAGGTAGACAGAGGACAAACCGAAACTAAATGTGCTTTTTTACTATTTTCTTTTCTCTGTTTAATCTGTCGTAAAATATATTTCCCCCTGGTGCAGTGGCATCAGAAGGAAATAAATGTAACACAGAAACATTTCTGCTATTGTCAGTAAGATATGCATTAGCAGATCCTGGGCTCTCAATGGCAAAACTAGAGGGGGAAAAAAGAAACTAATTACAATAGAATCCAATAAATTGTGCATAACAGTAAACAGGGTCTAAACAGTGTTTAAACATTCAAGGAGATACAATTCTGATAGATAGTTAAGATGTGTGCTGTATCTTCCATTATCCTAGCATTGTGTGTGCAGAAAAGCTCAATGAAGGGTTCAATTGTCAGAGATTTTTTCTTTTGAGATTTTGTTTTAAAAAAATGCACTTTGGGTGTCTGTGTGCGTGTGGGAGGGGGGGGGGGTATCAGGACTGAACTTTAAACTGCAGACTACAAATTAAGCATGTTTGCGCATCTTAAAGGACAAATAATTAGTGGTTAATGCCATAGTAAACAGTTTGCAGTGTTCCCTCTTCTCCTTTGAACCAAGTCAGTGTCTGTGCAAGAAAAAAGAAAGGTAAAAGAGTAAAAGTAGCCGTTAAATAATTTTTTAATGAGTCTCGGCCCTGTTAATTAATCATTAAAAGATATGACTATAATTATTAATAGGTTATTTCTTATTTCTATCACTGATAAATTCAGGTAAATTAAATTTTTTACAGTAAATCTGCCATTGACACTACAAGACAACCAGCCCCACCACACTGTTTCCCTAAGCTGCATATAGTCTTTTTCTATAAGAATGCCTGAGAACACATAAAGAAAGAGACTGGCAACTATTTATTTGTACTAAATATTATCTTTTCCCAAATGAGTGTAAGTAAAAAAGAGAACAAAACACTTGCTCACTACAAATGAAAACAAGCAGACATGATAGCACTCATAATCATAAGTAAATGTGTCCTTGAGCTTTCTTTAAGTGTGCCACATCAGTATAACTGAAGCACTTAATGTACCGGGCCATTTTGCCAGCCATCAATTCTGTACACCATCCAATATACTGAATCTTGCACTTGGTGGATGGAAGAATAGGAAGGGTGTGAGGAAAGAAAAACAAAAGCGATTGATATAAATGATCTGCCGGCCAGGAGAGGCCCCCAGGCAGGGGCGGGCGAAGGTCCGCTCGATACCAATTGATCGTGGGAGGCCCAGGCATTCGTCTTAATTCTGACTAATTAAGGCAGCAGCTGACGAGAAGAGGTTAGAGGGACAAGTTGTTGACGTGTGTGTGCATGTGCTCTCCTGCATCAGTGGGCCCTCCCAGATTACAAAATCTAGCCCCCATGTTTACAAAGCGAGGAACAAGTGGAGGATTAAGGAAATCAGTTTAGGAAACAACAACCGTCCCTACATTAGTGCTGCTGCCAAAATAATTTCCCTTACCGCAGCAGGCTGCCTGACAGGCAGGATAGAAATAAGTCCCTCTCTTACTTTTTTTATCCTGTTTGTGTGAATTGTGTGATTATCTCTCTGACAACACAAATCTGGTCTTTGGTATCTAGGAGGAAGCAGAACAGAGATGCTTCTCTAGCCTCACCAATCCAACCCATTGACATCAACCCCTTTTAATTTGCAGGAATGAAACATTAGGTGCAATCAGAAGAACATTTGGCAAGGGGATGCTTTTCTTGCATGGTCAGGAGTGTAAAAAATATAGGCAGCTAAGCTGCTGGAAAAAAGAGGCAAAATGCCTTATATTGCAATATCATGCTAGAAGATTGCAAATTGAACTGGAGAAAAGAGGGTTGAGAGCTCAGAGTATAATCTCAAAGCCCTTTTAAAAGATCACAGAATCTGAGAGCAGAACCAGAATGAGTCCTGAGCTGCAGAGAGTGGGGCTTAGACTCTGATTTCTATCTGTCATTCCCTGAGGGTGTTGACAGTGTGAAGTGGAAGGTGGCAGGGGGAAGGTATCGGTATGAATGAGGGGCAGCGGCAGTGACAATTCAGCCTGACTGGAGATCACAATCTGAGGCCTGAAACACAAACAGGCATTCATGTGAAGGTGAACATGCCTGCCTCACTCACTATGGGCCCCGCAGACAATAGAGACAAAATATCAGAGAGTAAAAGTGACAGACAGGCAGCATATCTGTATCAGACAAGATGACATTGTGTTGTGGAGAAACAGGAAAAAAGCTCAGATGACTGGGCTGACCTGTACTCTTTGTTGCACATTCTCATAGGCCAGGCCAGGAGAGATTGACAGATAAACTTGAATATCAGCTACTTGCTGGTATTCAAGCAACATGACATAAACTTTACTGTCCTTTCAACCTCCTGCTCCATGTTTCCTGCCAGTTATTCACATCGGCGCCTAGCTCAGTTGGGCCACCAACCCTGAGGGCATGCTCTATCAGAAGTCCACACAAACAGCAGCATGACAACAAACAGTGGATGTCTGAATATCCTCAACTGGGTCTATAAATATCTCCTCAGCTCCAGACGTGGTGTCATTCTACTCACATCATATTAAAAAGGACATAGCCCCCTAAGTCTCTGCTCTTCAGCGTGAGTGTGATGTCTTAATGAGTGCCTGGCCGTCGATACCGGTCCACATAACTGTACGCCTTAAGGGGGACAATTAGGGATGGTACGAGATGTTTTCCTTGATAAATCTTGTCACCGCTGGTACTTGTACTAATAAGTGGTAATTTGCTGTTGTAGACTCTGATGACACACGCTATAACAACTCAACTGCGAAGAGATGACTAAGCCCTATGTGCTTTTATATTAGAGTGACATAAATGTTTCTATTAGTTTAAAGTGGTGGGAGCTACAAAATGCTTTGTTCTTGATGTTGATTACTGGTGCTGTGGCGGTCAAACACAGGTATAAAACTAAACTTTTAAACCCTGCAAAGGGTTTCATGATTTTTAGAGCACAAATTTATTAAATATGCATAAATGGGAAAGCATCGCACCACATTAGTGCTGTGCAAAAATACTGATTCATTACTTATATCTTGTATTTTGCTTCTATGTAGCCAGGCATTCATGGTATTGTTTAAAGAGGAGCTGATCATTAGTTCTCTATGCCTCTAAAGGTGTTTTCTAGTTTTTTTCTTTGCATGTGCTTAGCTGCTTTTTCACTCCTTTTCAGTCCCTGAACATTTACTAGGTAATGTTTAATTGTTTCTTAAGTTACTCAACATTTTAAAAGTGTCTAAAACTTAAAAAAGTGTCTAAAACTTAAAAAAAGAACCCTAACAAATAACTGGTGTGTGAAAAAGAATTGAATTTAGACATATATGGGTGGTGTAGGGGTTAAGCACGCGACACATGTATAGAGGCTACAGTCCTCAAAGTGGCCATCCCGGGTTCAAGTCTCAGACCCAGAGACCTTTGCCAAATGTCTTCCCTGTCTTGCTCCCCCTATTTACTGTCTGCCTACTGTCGGAAAAATTGAAAAATAAAAAGGCCTCTAGTGCTGCAAAAATATATATATATATAAAAAGACATGAGAAATATGTAGGAACTATGTAAATAATTTTCTGTCCAGTTCTTGTATTTGACTGAGAACATGTACAAATGTGTGCCAACTAACTAAAGCAAGTGGACAAATCAGAGGACAGGACAAAGGAAGAAGCATCAAGTTTATAGGTTTAGTGTAATTCTGTCTGTGTCAAGCTGTGTAGTTTTGGCATATTTGTAAGATTATAATTTAATAGGGAACAATCTCCGTCTTTAAGAGAAGCTCCTAGTAACTACGAGCAAAGGCTCCTTGAACCGCCACCATAACGTGGTGGAGGGTTTGAGTGCTCGAATGATCCTAGAGGCTATGCTGTCCAGGACTTAAATGCCCCTGGTAGGGTCTCCAATGGCAAACAGGCTCTGGGTAACGGGTCAGACAAAGAGCGGTTCAGATGCCTTCATGAGGACCACTAGAACAAGGCACAAGACGTCAACCAGTATGGCGGATCAGGGTCCCACCCTGGAGCCAGGCCTGGGGTCGGAACTTGCGGCGAGCGCCTGATGGCTGTGTTACTTCTTGCATCCCTGCGCCCGGCCTTCTAGGTGTTCCTGTTGGGGGTGCTAAATAGTTCCCCTTTCGGGGACTCCATTCTGCTGTGGGACTTAAACGCCCATGTGGGAAATGACAGTGACACTTGGAGGGGTGTGATTGGGAGGAACGGCCCCAAATGTTGTTTCATTATTGGACTTCTGTGCCAGTCACGGATTGTCCATAATGAACACCATGTTCAGGCATAAGGGTGTTTATCAATGCACTTGGCACCAGGACACCCTGGGCAGGAGGTCGATGATCGACTTTGTAGTTGTGAATTCGGACCTTCAGTCACATGTCTTGGACACTCGGATGGAGAGAAGGGCTGAGCTGTCCACCGATCACCACCTGGTGGTGAGTTGGAGGAAGCCGTACAGACTTGGCAGGCTCAAGCATATAGTAAGAGTCTGCTGAGAATGTCTGATGCACTCGGCTAGAAGTGTATTCAACTCCCACCTCCAGGAGAACTTTGACCAGATTCCAGGGGAGGTTGGAGACATAGCGTCTGAGTGGACTATGTTCTCCGCCTCTATTGTCGATGCCTCTGCCCATAGCTGTGGCTGTAAGGTCTGCGGTGCCTGTCTCGGCAGTGGTGGGCACTGGCAGTAAGGGATGCTGTTAAGCTGAAGAAGGAGTCCTATCGGCTGTGGTTGGCTTGTGGGTTTCCTGAGGCTGCTGACTGGTACCGTGAGGCCAAGCTTGCCACAGCATAAAACATAAAAGATACATGAACGAGCAAATCAAATAATCACATCTAAGGAGCTTTCACCTGTAAGAGTGCCTAATCTAATAAATACAATTTTCTGTTCAACAGTAAACCATTATTGATGAAGGTCTGACAATTCTGCTAATTGTTTCTTCACTTCTATGTCTACTGATCATTAATGGAAAAAGAAAAAGCCATTGAGCACTCTGCTGTATGTGTTAACCTCTCTGCAGTCAGAAAACATAAAACTCTTTGCCAGCTGTAACCACAGGGACAGGAGAGCACAAAGACAGATCATGATGTACACAAAGTAGGAACGCAGGTGGCATGAGACTGCACAGCACCGTCTGATGTGTGGGTGAGTGACAGCTACCAGTAGAGCAGGGCGAATATAGTCCATCGGCAGGTGCACCAGCAGCACCGGTCTGCAGCAGTGACCAGCACGCGTAAACGAAAAGGTAGCACCACACCACTCTCCCTCCTACTTTTACTTTCCCCTCTGTCAGCATCCAGCAACAGGGCATCGACAGGGAGGATGTGTGTTGTCAGCACGCCATTGTGGTGATATCCTAAACCGTTACACACGGATTCCTTTGAGTCTGTGGTAACCCTGATTTGAATGGCCTTGTTAGGCAGTCATCTGACAGCAATTCATCTGATTACAGACTTATTCAAATGTGGGGAGGAAAATCCATGGGACCTTGCATGGATTGGCAGCGTGTTTGGGGAAAATATTGAGGAGCTTGCATGTTAACATCTATAGTATTGTCAAAATACTATAGATGGGGGGGAAGGGGGAAAATTGCCTTCAGCTGTCAACAGAAAAATAACAACTCATTTAAAAATGAAATGACGGGTGTGTCAAAGTGGATAAGGGATGACTATGAGGGTTGCCCTGCTTTCAATAAGCTCATAACTCAGTCAAAGATCCCTCCATTTATTCACAGAGACCCTTAAAAGTTGTCGAAGTGCATCTAAATCTACAGTATCCATTTTCTTTTCCCACAATCTCTGCAAAGCCATGGAAAACCTATCGTTTTTACCCTATACCAAGCTAGGTTTTCAATTTAATTCCCCATCTGTGACCAGCTTGAAATATTATCTAAGAAATGAGATCCGTGACCCTGAATACAGAGCGTGAACCAGGATGGAGGAGCACGATGGAGACATGGCCTGATTCTGCAGCTAAGAGTGTGCGGAGAGGAAGCCTGGATCTCCTCCCCAAGTGGCATGGTTAAATATTTGTTCCCATCCACTTGGCTGTCTAGACACATCCTCTCAGCTCCCTTTCCATCACTTTCCTGCTCTGTTCAGAAGTGGAGATAGTTGGCACGGTCAACCAGGGAGGGTGCCAAATCTGTGACAAAAAAGTTTTCACTTGCTGCTAGAGGTCATGCAAGTTCAGAAACCTGGATAGAATGGGTTTTGCATTTTTAAAACCTCTGGGCCATCATTTGGGGAGTCGCATGCAGCCCAAGCGAGGGAAAAAGAAGGAAAAAAACTGTGAAATGGTCTTTGTGCTTCCCAGTGATTTGACAAAGAAACCCTTAGAACTCAAGGAGCAGTCTCTGTGGATTTCTCAGAGTAAGTATTCCATATTCATTACATTTTCCCCCACACATACATGGATTTTAATTGCCTATTTAGAGTAAAAAGGTAAATGAGCAGAGTGAAAGCACAATGCCTCCTGAGAGGGACACGTGGAAAGCCGACCACCAGCATATTCAACCTGTTAGAGGCATAACTACTAATAAAAGCCTTCATCACAATTTACCTGATTATTCCCTGTTACAAGCACAAGCTCATATTTTTCTATTCTAAACTATGCACCAGCATTTAATAATGCATTGTAGTAACATTGCAAGAGATAAATCACTTTGTGATACTTTGCTTTTCTAATAATAATGTAGTCGTTCAAAATGTTCGTCTAATTTAGGACAATTATTGAATATTACCAAAGAAGTTATAAAGACCATCTCAACCGAGGGAATAGAACATCTAAATCAGGCAGAGCTATAATCCTTGCTCAGAGGGCCAGAAATCCTCAAAGATGATCAAAAATACTGGTCCTTTAAAGTGGAGATAATTCCACTATTATATTACAATAATTACTAAAACAAGTACACTAATTTTATGAAGAAGGCATAGAAATACTAAGACTATGTCTATTAATTGTGTTGTCTAATAAGCAGTCAGGGAAGAGATCTTAGTTCACTTGTCTTATTTATTCCAACTTACGCAAAACGTATTAATACAAGATGTTAGAGCTAAAACAAAATGGAGGTAATAATCTAAATTAACTTTTCTCAGTGGAATTTTAACTAAATCAATTATTAATCCCATTAACAAACTGTTAGTAATAAACTAAGGTTGGTTTAATGTGATTAAAGCTGTGGTCATTATATTAAATCATGTTTGTGTTTTTCCATAGAGTGTATATGCATATCCCACAGCCACAAACTTTCACCCTTTCCATCTTGTACCTTGCTCTATAGGCATGGTTCTCAAACTTTAGTACAAGTACCACTGGTGGTATTTGGGCTGTCTTTAGTGGAAGTAACCTTGGTACCAATGACAAATGAACTCACTGGGAAGTAAAGTAAATATGTACAAACAGCCAAAAGGATGAGTTGTTGAAGTACCTTGATATATCCTTCAAAGAGAAGTTACCCAAAGGGAACCACTGTGATAAACATTTCAGGAACTCCAATCATCTGAGGCAATGCACCAGGAACAAGTGATGTTGGTTATTATTCTCATTTTTATTTACCTTTGAAGTTGTAACTTGGGTCTGGAAATTACATGGAACCTAAGTTAACCTGTTGCAGGTCGCTGAGTGAGATTCATCTTCCTACTCTCAATTCTCACTTCAGGGGCACTTCAAAAAAGGCTGCATAATTAAATGGTATCCTTCCATCAAATATTCTGTGCTGATTGATATGAACTTTCCATTTCTTTGACAAAACCAAAGAAAAGTCCAAATTCTGTTTGTACTTCTATTTTAAAATCTGTGGAAGAACTTGGAAAAGTAGTATTTGTTATAACAGGCTTAAGGAACAATGCTCTCTAACATTTACTTGAATTTTCGGTCAAGACATTTTAAATCATATATTACTAAGTATTCAAGCAGTGGTTGGTTTGCTATTTGGCCATCAATTGCTCATACTGTACACTGTCCAGAGATAAGACAGTTAAGTATTAATCCTGTTTTGTGATTCTGTACTTTCAATAGTAATATTAGATCAATTCTGGTGGCAAAAACTACAGAAGACTAACAATAGTCTGAAAATAGTGGAAACAGGTGATTAATTAATTAGTTAAATCTGAGCAATTGTGGTGGGAAACTACATTTCAGTTTACTCAGTTACTTACTTATTTAGCTGAAATCTCTTTAGGAGAACCAGGGTATTTTTATGTAAACTGTACTGCCTTCTAACTTAAAACAAAGAGGCTGAAACAAAACACATTATTTGCAAAGGTAAGAAAAAAAAATTTGATGCTTCTACAGATCTGTAATAAATGCAAACAGTCATGTTGGTTTTAAACAAAGAGTGACGCAAAAACAATGTCAGTTTGCCATTTGGTTAGTGGTTGAATAAATAATGAAATATTTGTGCAAACACAATTATAAGGAAAGTGTATTTGTGAACTCGTTAACATATCTGCAAGTAATTCCAAACACAAGTGGTTGGTGGTTTTAATGATTCCGAGGTGATGCATTTTTGTGTAATAACCGGGTAAATAAAACAACTAATTAAAGCATGGTGTCACGGTGTTGTATGCTTTGATCATGTGTCTGCATTGTAAAATCAGAGAACTGACCCCACACACTTAGATAATACTCACAGCTGGCTCAAAGGAGCATTAACTCTAATGTCTAGCTTTGTCTCCATACATTAAACAGCAGAAGGCAACTCACATGCAACAACTTTGAGTAAAAATGTCAGACAGGTTTAGACCAGTTTCCTCCTGAAATTAACTGATCAATGCAAAAAAACACCATCCCTAGCTTCCTCTTGTCCTTTTATTACAAATGTAGAGATATAAGAGCTTGTGTATTGCCAAAGTACACTATGATAATATAGAAACTAAAACAAAATCACTGTATTATTTTCTGCACTCATATATTCAAATGAGATGTGGACTAAGAAATCTGAAAAGAAGTCATCAGCAGTTGATTAAACAGCTTATCCAACAAATTGACTAGCATGACAAAGATTTAATTTGTTAATACAGTTTTTGCCACAGTGTGATGAGAAATCCTCTTGCCTGAGAAGAGGGGGAAACATGCCCAATACACATGCTATTTTTTACTTTTACGCACTGCCTGGTTGTTCTAGGCTCTGCTTATATTCTGTCATGTTAGCACTGCAATAGAGGATATGTTGACAGAGAGAGGACATTGCATATCGAGTCTGTAGGGTTCTTCTAAGCCTGGTGGCACTGGGACACGGAGACAAGCGTGCATCTGTGTGTGCATGTATGCGTGTATACAAGTAGAGGGTTGCCTGTGGAACAGAGCATGTGGATCCCCACCCACTCAGCCGCCTCGCGGCAATCGTCATTTCGCATCAATCCACAGCCCTTCAGTATAAATAGGATAGACGTCCTAAAGCTACACACTACTATGAGAGGCACTGGCATTATTCATCGACCCTAGACCTCTGAGCTGGAAATACGGCAATGGCAGCTTGCTTCCCTCTAACTAGTGCACCACTTTATTAAAAGGGAATTCTTTCTGTTGGTAGTTACAGATCTTTACAGATTTCTTCTGTTTTTGCTTTTCTGGTACACTTACAAATCTCAGATTATTAAAAAAAAACAAATTCCTGATCAGAAAAAGATAACCTGAGTAAATGTAAAATGTGGTTTTCAAATGAACATTTCATTTATTAGGGGGAAAAACAATCAACACCAATCTGGCATGATTGCTCTACTTGATAAATCATGAATTAACTGATTAAACACATTTTTGGTTTAATTTCTCTAGTCACATCCAGCCCAGATTACCGTAGGAATAGAATAAATGAATTAATCAATAAATAAAACCGTAGAATAAATAAATCAATTCATGTCTGACAATACTAAGTAGGCCAAAAGATCTCCAAAATCAACATATCATGATATTCAAGAACAGAGGAGAAACAAAGTAATTGATATTCATCAGTCTGGAAAGGGTGAGAAAGCCTTTTCTAATGCTTTGAGTGCCAGAGAACAACAGTGAGAGTCATTTTCCACAAATAGACAAATAATGAAGAAGAAGAATGAAACCTTCCAAGTAGTGGTCAACGAACCAAAATTACTCCAACGGCACATCGACGACTTAACCAGCGGGTTACAAAAGAACCCGATACATCATCTAAAGCACTGCAGACCTCACTTGCCTCAGTTAAAGTCAGTATTTGTGATTCAACAATAAGAAAGTGGGCATAAATGGCATCCATGGGAGAGTTCAAAGGCCAAAACCACTGCTGACTAAAACGAACACAAAGGGCTGTCTAACAAAACATTATGATGACCCCTAAGACTTGAAGAAATACTCTGTGGACTCACAAAACAAAATTTGACTTACGGTATTAGAAGGAGTAAGTCCAGTTGCATTTGGCATGCAGCCCTTTAAGCTCTGGGCCTCCCTGGTCCCTATAAAGGCCACTCAGAAGGTGAACATGGACTAAATGTTTTCAGTGCTGCATGCGAGGGATCAGCATTGTGGAGAAATTGTATAAATGCAGACTATAAATGGCACGTTTTAAAGAGAGAAGAGGAGGAAAGAGGGTTCTGGGCCAAGTCCCAATGTTTCAAAACCCTAAAAATGTCCTTGCGTACCACAAAGACAGAATTTCCCTAAAAAAAAGGCAACATAGGAACATTCGAACACATTAGTGGTAGTGCCTGCATTGCTTCGTCAGGACTCGGACGATTCGCTATAATTGAACCTTTTCTACTCTCAAGCAGAAAATCCTAAAGCCAAATGTCCAACTGGGGAACCTCAGCTTAAGTGCAATTGGGTAACGCAGCAAAGCACACCAACAAGTACACTTCTAAACTGCCCTAACAAAAGTAAATGAATGTTTTGGTTTGGCCCCGGCAAAGTCTAGACTTAAATCCAGTTGCTGTGGCGTGACCTTAAACTGGCCTTTCCTGCTTGAAAACCCATATATGTGGCTGAATTGAAGCAGTTCTACAAGGAGGAGGGGACAAAAAATCTTGACTCCGCCGGTCACTGCAAACCTTTGACAGCAGTCACTCCTCTCGCAGGAGGTAATACTAATGATTTTGTATAGAGGGTAGGTACTTTTTACATAACACATAAAAAAATAAATAAAAAATAAATTATTTGAAAAGTGCATTTTTTTCGATTCGGGTTATCTTTGTCTGAAGTTAAAATTACTTTTGAACTTTTGCAAACATAGTAAACTTTATAAATAGCAAAACAGAACTGAGAAGAAAACAGCACTAAAACACTTTTTATAAACTCTTAAGATTGCTGGCATTTATGTTGTTAACGTGCGCTCATTAATGGTCTCTAGAGTAAGTTTAACTTTAGAAAATGCTCATAGAAACAAATATTTTAGCTTATGTATGTGACCTGCAAGGAACTGAAGATGGTGCAAATAAAATAAAGATTAGAGTTCCACCTGGGAGCCTCCCTCTAGCATCACAGAAACTTCTGTGTGCTCTATTATGAAAGAGCAGCAGAAAAGGCTGTATCTGCATGGTTCTGTGTGTATTTGTGTGTGAAAAACCCCACGCTGGAGGTGTAATTTGTAGATGTGCGGTAACTAATAAGCACCCCAGCACAAATTCCCTGCACAAAGCAGAATCCACCTATTCACATGAATACTGACTGTGCTTCATATCCACTAATCAGCTGGGAGGTGTTGTCTGCTGTTTCATTGTCAAATGAAAGAGAATGCTCAAACATCTGGCAGGGCATTATTTTGTTATGACTTTGTGAACAGTTCTACTGTAAAAAAAAAAAAAAAAAAAACACTCTAAAGTGCATGCACAGAGCAATTCAAATGAATCACACATTTATTAAGGTCAAAACGATTGGGTTGAATCTCAAGGTAACTTTTCTGTCAAAAAATGAGTACTACTTCCACCTAGTGGACAACATTAGAATGACACTCCTATTTGTGCAGTACTGAATTCACTAAATACAGGTCCTTCTCAAAAAATTAGCATATTGTGATAAAGTTCATTATTTTCTATAATGTAATGATGAAAATTTAACATTCATGTATTTTAGATTCATTGCACACTAACTGAAATATTTCAGGTCTTTTATTGTCTTAATACGGATGATTTTGGCATACAGCTCATGAAAACCCAAAACTCCTATCTCACAAAATTAGCATATTTCATCCGACCAATAAAAGAAAAGTGTTTTTAATACAAAAAACATCAACCTTCAAATAATCATGTACAGTTATGCACTCAATACTTGGTCGGGAATCCTTTTGCAGAAATAACTGCTTCAATGCAGCGTGGCATGGAGGCAATCAGCCTGTGGCACTGCTGAGGTCTTATGGAGGCCCAGGATGCTTCGATAGCGGCCTTTAGCTCATCCAGAGTGTTGGGTCTTGAGTCTCTCAACGTTCTCTTCACAATATCCCACAGATTCTCTATGGGGTTCAGGTCAGGAGAGTTGGCAGGCCAATTGAGCACAGTGATACCATGGTCAGTAAACCATTTACCAGTGGTTTTGGCACTGAGAGCAGGTGCCAGGTCGTGCTGAAAAATGAAATCTTCATCTCCATAAAGCTTTTCAGCAGATGGAAGCATGAAGTGCTCCAAAATCTCCTGATAGCTAGCTGCATTGACCCTGCCCTTGATAAAACACAGTGGACCAACACCAGCAGCTGACACGGCACCCCAGACCATCACTGACTGTGGGTACTTGACACTGGACTTCTGGCATTTTGGCATTTCCTTCTCCCCAGTCTTCCTCCAGACTCTGGCACCTTGATTTCCGAATGACATGCAGAATTTGCTTTCATCCGAAAAAAGTACTTTGGACCACTGAGCAACAGTCCAGTGCTGCTTCTCTGTAGCCCAGGACTGGGGAATGCAGCACCTGTAGCCCATTTCCTGCACACGCCTGTGCACGGTGGCTCTGGATGTTTCTACTCCAGACTCAGTCCACTGCTTCCGCAGGTCCCCCAAGGTCTGGAATCAGCTCTTCTCCACAATCTTCCTCAGGGTCCGGTCACCTCTTCTCGTTGTGCAGCGTTTTCTGCCACACTTTTTCCTTCCCACAGACTTCCCACTGAGGTGCCTTGATACAGCACTCTGGGAACAGCCTATTCGTTCAGAAATGTCTTTCTGTGTCTTACCCTCTTGCTTGAGGGTGTCAATAGTGGCCTTCTGGACAGCAGTCAGGTCAGCAGTCTTACCCATGATTGGGGTTTTGAGTGATGAACCAGGCTGGGAGTTTTAAAGGCCTCAGGAATGTTTTGCAGGTGTTTAGAGTTAACTCGTTGATTCAGATGATTAGGTTCATAGCTCGTTTAGAGACCCTTTTAATGATATGCTAATTTTGTGAGATAGGAATTTTGGGTTTTCATGAGCTGTATGCCAAAATCATCCGTATTAAGACAATAAAAGACCTGAAATATTTCAGTTAGTGTGCAATGAATCTAAAATATGAATGTTAAATTTTCATCATTACATTATGGAAAATAATTAACTTTATCACAATATGCTAATATTTTGAGAAGGACCTGTACATCACAGTGAATGGAGGAAAATCTTAAGTCACAATGATTTCCAACAATTTTCATAACCTTCAGAAACACAGTCCAACAAATGAATATTCATTTAGATGAAAGAAATAAAAGGTGCTATATTTTTAGTATATTGAGCTCAAATTAATTATTATGAATATGTTGTTTTAAGAGCAGCTATAGCTATGCAGTGGCTTTAAAGAAAATAGCTCATTAGTTTGAAATCGGAATGTAGAGTACCGCTGACACGTCCAGTCCTCAAACCATAAGAGTACCCTGGAACTTCAGGGAACTGTGAGACATTCAGACATTCATTCTTAATCCATTGTTTTGGATTAAGAATGAGCCCCATAAATGCTTTGACATTTGAGGCAAAATCCCCAGCCAAAGTTGGAGGTATAGCACTGCCTGCAGTTAGAGCACTTACAATTAATATAGCAATTCATTTTAATTTAATTAAAATTAACTAAATACAGGTGGTAGTATATTTGGTTACAAATAACATAGGGACATTTTTTTTTATATTTGCTGCTCATAAAATATTGTTTCAGGAGGTAAACTACTTAGCCTTAACTCAAAAGGCTCAAGTCAGTAAAGGGGGGGAAACATTTAAGCTCCCCTTAATTACACCACTAAATAAGGCTGTAATTATTTCAGCATTTTTTTAAAGATTGCATTTGTTTACTTTAATTTTAAATACTGGCTGGTTACTTTTAATCCTGATTACGCCATAGTACACACAAGTCTCCTGTCTGTTAAGTCACTTAATTCTGACTTATATATTATTCAGGCCTAAAAGAGGCTCCTAAGCACAAGGAATGAACCGTCACATATTTTGACATTAAAAAGTATAATGATACTAATATACTAATACTGCATCGACAAGCTTATTCCCAAAAAACTGTTAGCAAAAACTTGGCATTCAGTAAATAGTTTTGAAATCGTGGGAAAAGTATCACTGGCCTGCTTTCAGTGTGATTCCAAAAAATTTTGTTAAGGTATTTTTTGTGAGGTAAATACAAACACTGCTGTAATGCCGGTGGCTACTTCTGCTGTGTTCCAGTTACCTCTGAAGTCCAATTTATGGGGATGATGTCAAACCAGATTTAACCACATTCAAGCTCCAAGTAAAAAAAAACAAAAAACAAACGACATTTATAGTTGTGAAAATGAAGGAACGCGTCTTAATTCACCAGTATCGTATACCTTTATGTTGTTAGCTAAACCAGAAGTGCTACGCTTCAAGAAAGCCTCATTTTGACATCACTAACTAGAACCATAATCATGTGCATTCATTCGTTTGGTTATCTAATTAGTTATGCATTTTTTAAACAGGCAGTGACTTAAGGCAACTGTCTGAAACGAAGGACCTCAAAGCGCCAAGATGGCGGCGCCCGTGGGCGATACCGGGGAGTTTGAAAGCTGGCTGAACGACCGACTGGACTCGTTAGAAGTTGATCGTGAAGTGTACGGTGCATATATTTTAGGGATTCTAAAGGAAGAGGAGAGCGACGAGGAACAAGAAGATGCGCTTCAAGGAATTTTGTCTGCTTTTCTGGTAAGTAGTCAAGCGGCGTGTCTCGCTCTTTTACCGAGGCTGTTTTCACATCTGATTCTGTCCTTCTTTCCTCTGTCGGGTCCTATAGTGCTGCTGATACCTGTTGGTGTTGCTCGAGTTTGTCAGGATTAAATTATCAATGTGTCCTTATCCGCTGTCCGTTTAACTCGGAGAGAGGAGGTTTACTAATCTGCCATGCTAAACTTTACCCTATATTTATTTTAGCTAACCAAAAGTGTAGTTTGTGCTAGGTTAATGCTGACAAGAGTTGCAGGATATTGTATTTCTGCTTTAAAATTAACTTTCTTTATTCTAAATCCGGAATAGTTGTCGTTTGATAATTGCCTCTACTTTGGTTGAAGTTCACTTGAATTAGCGATAACTGTGTATTTACATGTTTCATAATCAAAATGCTTTATTATCCACTATGCTCTCCCGTGTTAAGGATGAAGATACCATAGAAGAGGTCTGCAAGCAGATCATCAATCACTGGAAGGAGTGTTGCAACCGATTGGCTGGCAGACAAAACACCGATGACGGTATCTATAAGGATTTGGTTTTTACTTTAATCATATTTCAACAAGTCATTTGGTAATCACTGGTTGGAAAAGCCAATATTTCAAGACATAACATCATAGTCACCTGTCACATACCTACATGTTAATTTAAAAAGACACAGAGAAGCTTTCCCGCAATGTATATCTGCACATATCAGGAAAATATGAAAATGCAATATTAGATATTTGCAATATAATGATTAATCCACATGTTCCTCACTACTCTTCATTTTCTTTAGTCTTTACAATTTCCCACCACTTCGTGAGCTTTAGCATCAACAGCAGGAAAGACAATGCAACTGCCCAAACATTTCACTGGCATAAAGGGAACTAGAGGGTGACACGGGAGTGGATTTTCTCTCCTGTCCCATCCCGCTCCCACAGAAAAATGTCTTGTCCCATCCCAATCCCAGGCCAGCATAACGAAAAAAATCCTGTCCCGTCCCACTCCTGTGCCACTCCTATTTTTGTTTTCTTCATTTAGTCTTTTGGCAATTTCTTTGTTTGAAGGACCAGTTAGGTCCCTGTTTTTAGCTGTAGTAAAGGCCAGTTAAAGTAAAAAGAATAATAATGAAGAAATAATAAAATATTAAACAAGGAAACAGACCATGCCTATCTTAGTTGAATAAACAAAATGTACCTAGTTGTATTTTACTCATTTATTAAGTGACTTTTTCCTTTGAACAATGACATTACTTTTATGTTTCAAGTTGCTGAAACGAAAGAAAAATGCACCTAGTAAGAGAACTGTACTTGTTGAACAAAAGGCCAAAAAGGCATTACCTTCACAATTTAGAAACTCTACCTCAATGGTTCACAGCCCTGGTCCTCAGGGACCTCTTCCCTGCAGGTTTTAGATGTGTATCTGCTCCAGAACACCTGATTCAAATTCTGACATGACCTCCTATACAGGCATCAAGAGTGGAGGGTCAAACTGGACAAAATTAATACAATAAAATCATAATTAAATAAATAAATGTTGTGAATGTCCCATAAGTGAAGTAAATGTAACATGAAAGAAATGTAACATTAAATGTGCCATTAAATTAAAGGTACCATTTATTTATTTAATACATCATTAGAAACAATAAATGTACCATTATATCATGAAATGGACTATAATGCAATTAAATGTGCCACTGAATAATTAAGTATAATTTTAAAGACGACATGACGTAATTAGTGGTACACTTAATATTTAATGATGTATTAAATAAATTGTACATTTAATGGTACATTCAATTTTTTTCTATTTCACAACATATTTATTTAATATCTTCCCTTGATGAAGCCTTCTACGGAGTCCGCGAGGGGACAAGGGGGGATTTTTTCTCTTTTGTGTCCCCACGCAATAGTCTTTGCGTTATTTCGCAATACTTTGTGGGATAGTTTCTAAACCAGATAACTGCAAAATTGAAACAAACACTACACCTGTTTTGAGATTTATTGAGTTTTATTTTGAAATCAGCCTTAAATAAAATTATCTTCAAATGAGACTAAAAGACAGTTTTTATCCACAAGCTGTCAAACAAACTACTGAACAATAAAACTGCACGAAACCACATCTGTGACACTTTATTTCCTTATTACTGCTGCATTTTGCACACCATTAGTGTTTTTGTTTTTATCGTGATTTGAACGGTTCTTCTTATCCTAAGCATTTTATCGCATTGTTTACTGCATGTTAACCTGCATATGACAAATAAACCATATCAATGACATATCAGTGTTTGTTTTATGAGCAGTTTATCATCTGTGCTGTTGTTCCAAAATGCCGAACGCAAAAGTATTGCGTGGAGACGCAAAAGTAATACATTTCCCCATGTCCCCTCACGAGCTTCCGTACCTTACCTCTTAAATCTTTAGTGCACATGCAGCAATTTTGTTGGTCAGATGAGACTTGACACATGTTGGTACTTTTGGTTTGATGAATGAAGAGATGCAGGGCTGATTTAAACCAGAATCTGTTTTACAAGTGTCCTTTAATCACTGGTGAACTTGATTACAACTAAACACGTTTTATAAGCAGCAGACTGCGTGTTAAAACCGCTACATTCAACTCTCCTGAAGTTCGGTAATATTTGCGACTTTCCTGTCAGCTCTATGAGTTTTATAGATAAGTCCTTACTTCTGACTTTACGTTACAAATCCAATTTTACCACGTCCAGTTCTCCACCTGCGTTTGTTCCCTCCATCCTGAACGCAGGTGGAAAACACCGAGCAGAAGCACTGTTGGCTTGTGGGTCGTGTAGTTCGTTTGACTCACATTATAGTATAGACTTCTTGGAAAAAAACTACACAATGGTGGCGTCGATCCAAGTTTTTTTTTCTTAAAGTTTATAACAAAGTCTCAGTTTACATTTCCAAGGACAATTGATCCTAGTTTATTTTCCCTCCTATTAGTTAGCTCCCGCTCCCGTCTGCTCCCGTTCATTTTTTATCCTGTACCGTCCCAATCACGGGATCTTTACTGATGCTGTCTCCCGTCCCGCGGGTTTCCCGTGGGAATCCCGTGACCCGTGGGACTCCCGAAAAAATGTCAGCCTCTAAAGGGAACATCAAATATAATATACCACCATCCAAGCAGTTCTTTGCAATTTAGATATGTTACATACGTGGGATGCTTTTTGTGATTTAATGAATTGTTCAACTCTACAAAAATGCCATCTAAATGCAATAAAATACCAAGATTTATTGATATAATATCACAATGAGGTGGTATGAAATTAACCAAAATGTCAGTTTTTGATAATCCGTGTTTGAATGTGGAGCAAATTACAGAAGTAAATTTTTGTTTCAGCGGATGGAAAGACGTTTGTGCCACTGAATTGTTTTCACAGAGTAATGTTCCAGGAATCTGGTAGCTCTTACGCTTTGTTTAATTAAAATGATTTGTTGAAATACTCGATGTAAGGCCCTGGACCCCAACAGGTCCCAATCATACTTTGTAGCAGCAAATTACACATGCTTTCATGAGTTACTGAACCAAAGTACTGTATTTTAGCTCAATGTGACAATTTCTGTTTCTTTCCCTTTTCTTAGCTGAGGTCCAGGCCATTGCTAGCATGATAGAAAAACAGGCTCAGATTGTCGTGAAACAGAAAGAGCCGTCTGAGTCGTCGAAGAAAAGAAAAGAGGCTCTTCTTGCTCAATACGCTAACGTAACGGATGAAGAGGAATATCCTTGACGATAAACATGACTCGCTTTTAGAAGTGTTCTGTATTTGTCAGTTAGCATATTGACATTTCTGACTGTGCAAATGTAAGGCGTATGAATGTAATCATGGAAAGTGTTTTTGTTTCATCCAGAGCAGTTGAATTTCAGATGTTAACCCTTTCCTTGACAAAAGCACTGAAGCAGAAGGGGAGCCACTGGCTGGAAATGAAGTTCCTGGAAGTGATAGATGTATCCTTTCCGACTGTTTTTATCTGAAATCCCATACTATTTAGCTTTATCAAATGAATGTTTCATATTTCATTCCTTAGCTGGATTATTAAACTTGCACTATGCATTTATGCATCCACACTGGTTATATGTTGGTAAATAAATAAATAAATGTGAATTTTAAAAGTAGTTGTCCTTTACTGTTGGCATCAGCCCTATTCAAGAACACCAACGTGGAAGAGGTGCTCAACAGACAGAAGCAAAAACGCGACCAGGCCCGAGAAGATGCCCAGAAGAAGAAGGAAACGGACAAAATGCAGCGAGAGAAGGACAAATTAACCAAGCAGGACAGAAAAGAGAAAGAGAAGAAACGTACACAAAAAGGTGAACGTAAAAGATAAAATCGGTAGAAAGGACAATTTTTGTCGTTTGTTTTGTAAGAAAACTAAAGAATGAGAAGTAAAATCTACAAATGTGCTTCTCTGTACAACTAAATCTAATATGTAAATCTCATGTTTGTCAGAAGCTTGGTAAAGATTCTCTTATTTGTGAGAAACACCGAATTGGATGTGCAGAACTACAGTTTATTCATAAATACATTTACATTAAGTTACCTTACGGTAAACTTGCACACTTTGTATGACAGATTAGGTGATCAATAGCAATGCTGGAAACTGTGTGTCGCAAACCTGGGTTAGGATTGGACAAGATCATCCCTTAGGTAATAACAGCATATAACGGAAACTCATGATGAGCATCAACCAAAACCCGTTTCCACTGTTGTTCTTGGAGCAAACATCTGATAAATGCTGGATATTTCTGCACAACCCTCAATAGCAAGTTATCTGCATTTTTGCCGCATTAGGTTTTGGTTTTACTTTCTATGCATTTTGACAGCGAATAAGAACAAAATCTGCTAAATTAACCTCAAATGTATAATGTTCCATCGTTCCAAATGTTTTCAGGTTAATCTTTTTAAAAGTATTAATAAAAGCAGATTTTCCAGAAAAGTGTGTTTATTTTTCTTTTATTTAGTTGTACAGAACAGATAACATGAAAAAAAAAAACTAATTTACGAAAAATTTAAATACATATGTTAAACAGACACCTTTCACACGTAGCAATTTGCTGACATTGTGATCTCAAAATTTACACTTAAACATTTAACTATTACGATTTTAGAAGATGTAACACTTCAAAAACTAGAACATTACAAGTTTAATTTTAAAAACTTTCAAAAGGTTCAACTTTTGTACTAAACTTTAAATAACAATTTTGAGAACTCTTTATTTCACTGATGTTTTTCACACATTTTCTAATAAGTAGTGTGATTAAAGCATTTAAATTGACGTTTTCTCTTAATACCGTCTAATCATTTTAAATCAAACTACAGATGAAACAAAAACATTTCTAATTACAGAATGTTATGGTTACAAAAGAAATATGAAGGATTTGATTGGGATTTTACTGAAACCAATTTAGTATTTATGTTTAAACAACTGCGCTTGTGATTCAGTTATTTCTGGGTAATACATAAAACCGAGGTTCTATTATACCCCAATAAATAAGTAAAATGAAGAATTCCCTAAATTCTTCTGCATAAATAGTGTCTTTAAAAAAACTGATGGTACAAGATTGTGTTGATCTGGAGAGGACACTAATTAAGTCAAATGAAGACGCTGCAAATTATAAATTACATTTCATGTAACTCCTGAGCAAAAAAATGTTTATGCTGTCAGAAAAATCAGTTATCTTCAAGGTTCAAACTGCTTGTTGTGATCATTCTTTTCCTCATAAATGGTTATTTACTCATTTGAAGGTAAGTAATACTGCAGAAATGTTTGTTTCTATCACCTTATTCGATATTTCCCATTTGTATCTAGATAATTCATAAGCAAAAAAAGTAACCCGGGAAAGGAGAGGAGCACCTCTCTGTGCAAGCGGCCTCCTCATACGCATCGTGGTCCTGAATCTTGACAGGTTTCGGCATGGTCGTTTGGAGAGCACACCACAGAGCTGTTCGGAGCTTCTTGGTGGTAGCAGTCAGGTCCTTCAGTGCCATTACCATCAACAGGTGATCTTTGAAAGACAAGCTAGTTAGGACTATGAGCATCTTTAAAAGAAGAGGCAAAAGTATGTGTGAGAATGATTACCTCTGTCCTCAGTGAACTTATTTCCCTGCTGCTGCTTTGTCATGTTTCCAATGTCCTCCTTACATCGAGTCTGGGTGATACAAACAGCCATGTGGTGCATTTTCAGCGCTGCGTGGATGTTGCTATGCAGGGGAACGCCACAGAGGTACTCCATTCTATCAAAAAGGCTTGTCACCTGCAACATATTAATATTACTAACATTTTATTCACTCACGTTTCTTTAAGAAACTGATCTGTACAAGTATAAGTAAAGAAACACAACAACTCATACTGATTTATTTATCAAGTATGTTATTTACTTTCTAGCCTACAATTACATTTAAGGACCAAAATGTTAAGCTGAGCCAGAGTAATTTGCATGTCACAGCAACCATTGTATGGCATATACATATTAACTGGATTGAAAAAAACATAAAGGTCAAAAGGCCAAAGTTCGATTTCTCTCATTACGTTTCATAATCAGCCCTCTTAAGTCTGCATTTGGGATATTCCTCCTTTGTTGGGATTCAAGATGGCCAAATGAAACATTTCTTTGATGCAATAAAACTGCTGCAACCAAGTTAACCACCAGGTGGAAGTACTGAAGACAGTCTTACCTGTGCTTGCTCCTTCATCTGATTAACAATAAGGTAGTCAACTCTTCTGGGTCTCGATGGAGTTTTAGGGGAATTGGTGTGGGTCATAATTGCAGTCCTTTTCCCAGGGAAAGCTATTTTAAGGATGACCTCTGTCTAAAATAGAAAACACATGAGACAGTGATGCCATAAAAACGTCTGATGATTCTAATGGCAAATTGAAATGAATTGTGTGCAGTTTGTTTTGAGCAGTTGAATAAAAATGTCAGGAAAAATGGCTTCAATATCATCCTAAAAGAAACAAAAATAGATATATATAAAGTAATACCTTTTGTCCTTCCATCTCCAAACTCTTCCACTGCTCGTAACACTCATCAAGATAGAAGTGTAGCTGGAATGCAGGCCCTCCTTGATTCATCACAAGAGAAGATGTCACAGCTGAGGCCATGCCATGATAGGTGCTCTCTCCTCTGTGGTTCTTCACATCGCTGATGAAGGAGTTAAATGCTGCAGCATCATTAGTGGACACGATACCACCCATATCCAAGTGATAACCACGGTTTTCACAGGGCAGTATAGATCTAGAGCTGAGGTTTGAGTTTACGGCCATGTTAAAGTATCTCCTGAGGTCATTTTGAAAATGTGGAAAAGGTGTGAACTGCTGTACATTCCCTGCACTGATCATGATGTTTTCTCCATCACGTCTGTGGGCCTGCATGTTACCCTGGAAATCAAAGTATGGATGTTGTGAGAAGTGTTGTATGTCTCCCTCTACCATGTTAGTATTGGTTTGCCTTCTAGTGAAGACTTCTTCTGTAAATCCAGGCACTTGCATCTTCTTGTTTTCTTTCTCCATTTGTGGCTTGATCTTTTTCTGGCTCTGCCTGGTATATTGTTTTGAATACTGGTTCATGCTTGGATGATGGTTCTCTCTGTGCATTATCTGGTTGTGGTGTTGGTTTGGGATGCTCAGATGTGCTGAGAATGCCTTTGGTTTCTGGAAGTACTCCATGCTCTCCGAGTTGAACTCAGAAGGATCTTGGAAGTCATCAAGTTTAAATTTTTGTTTCCTCACTTCTCCAATCCTCCCATTCTGCATCAGCTCCAAGTGGCCAAAGAGCTGCTTTTGGGTCTGTGTTGCACGGAAATTCTGTGTTGAGACTGCAGGATCATAGATTTTCCTAACTTGTTGAGCCAGTTCTTCTTCTCTGAGCATGTCCATAACTGGCTTATGCATGCTTGGAAAGTCTCGACAACAGCTGCTGTCACGATCCGGTGGCATGAATGACCGAAAACTGCTGACTAGTTGGTTCATGTCTGCTGGTACACAGCGCTCATTAAAGAACAGATTAACACTCTTTTGATTGTAGTGGTCTTCACATAGATCATCAAGGCACGAGTCATTTGCATCATTTTGAGGTCTGAAGATGTCACTGAGAACAGGGAAGTTTTTCAAAGGCATTTCATTCCCTCTGCTGTGATAAGGAGGCATTCCGATGTGATTATACTGTTGCATTTGTGATAGGTCAGCAGGTACGTTGTTGGACAACGGTAGACCTGGTGGCAGCTTTTGAGGACGGATGGAATAACTGCCTCCATTTGGTAAATAAAAAGACCGCTGCTGGTTGCCAGATAGACCACTGGACAGCTGACTCAGCTCATTGATTTCTTTATCTACTGACTGTTGTGATTTACTGAAGGTCTCATGGGGCCAGTGGTTCGAAATAAAGGAAGGGTTGTTGAATGTTTTGGGCTCTGGCTGAAAATACTGTAACAACTCTTCTTTCACTGTCTTCGGAGACCAGATGGGGTTGCATGTAGGTAGGCTAAAAGAAGATAATTGAAATGATTTACTGTCAGTGTTTCTGGAACATATGTTTAGTTTACTTAACACTGTCACACCGACAGATGTCATAATCCGTACAGCAAATTATATAGACTCGGTATTAAACGTTTAATCACTGAAATACCTTTCACTGTAGAAGCTATCCCGTGCATCTGCTTCATCCAAAATATCTGAAACAAGACCCTGCAGATCTGCCTCCCCATCACAGTTGCCATCAGTGGGTTTCCTCCGAGAAAAAAAAAAAGATCTGATATTACAACTATATTCTGTTCATTGAACACCTTCTTTATTTAAACAGAAGATTTTCTACACAGCTCTTTAACTCTCTAAAACACAATTAAAAAGTCTAACCTATTTGAGTATTACATAAATTACGCATTGACAACACTATATTGTATATCACATTACTTTAATAATAATAATACCTGTTTTTGATGGAGCTCTGGGCGTAACTGACTTCATACGGATCATCTTGAGACTCCTGAGACCAGTAAGGGTCCAAACTTGATGTAACTGGGCTGGGAATGAAGGGGACTGGCATGCAATCACTTTTACCACCCCAATTAACACCTGTCTAAAAGAGAGAAAATATTACATTCAACATTGTGCTACTTTCCCTCCTCTCACATGAACAGGTATTACAATTCCGAAGGTTTATAAAGCCTTTACACCTAATTTAAACATGTGTCTGACCTATACTGAACCCAGTGATTCTGTGTTTAGTGTGAATCTTTCCTTTGATTGCTTTAGTCTTTGCAAGCCTCAGCAACAACCCCTATTTAATCAGACTATCCATATAACATCCTGGATCGTAAAGAGCGACTACAGGCTTATCAGAATGGCCACCTTGCAAACAGGATTTTTTTGTTCCCTTTTTAGTTTTCACAAAATAATTTTCCTCCATTTATCACTGTTCAACTGTACAAGATGTTTCAACTAAAAAACAATTATGCTTCTCTTGTCTTAACAGAATGCAAGCAATATTAATGAAAGGTTCAGTGGAAGGAAGAAGTGTGAAAGAAAATACCTAAACCACATAGAGAAACAATAGCCTTTTGTCAAGAGGTAAATGAAAGACATCAGTAGACCCAGTAATGCAGACGGGCTGAAGGATTCAATTAAAGCAACCTGACAGTACTTTAATACTTCAGAAGTGCCAAAGGCCGATTGCCTTCATCCTACGCCACACTGATGTAGTAATTCATGCAAGGGAAACCAACCATGTGTTGAGTGCATACATTGTAAAGTACATGGACATACTTTTAAGTAATAAAACCTTTTTTTTATTTGTCTTTTATGAATCGTAATCCAGGATTTTTGTTATCTGTAAACCATAGAAATCAACATAAACACTTTAAATGTATCACTGAATATGTGACGAATCAAAGTGATGGGTTTCCCTTTTTGAATTGAATAACTGAAATTATTTAACTTTCCAATAATTCTCTAATTTCTAAGGTGCATTCTTGACTGGAGCTGTTCCAACTTTTTAAGTAAATAAAATAAAATACAGTTTGCTGTTATTTGTAGACAGTTTCAAGGTTGATGAATCAAAACCAAAAAAAATAATTGCATCATTTTTAACTTTCCAGGTAAATATAGACTAAAATGGTATTTCATTTGGTAGATTTATAACCGCGGTTGTGGGATAAAAATTTATTCCAAGGATTTACAAGTACTTTGTAATAAGATGAAGGTTATGATCAGTGTCTTGCTTCGGTCCAAATAGTTTTACAGAACAACCATTTAAACCCCATTTTAGAAGGTATTAGATGCAGAAACCACGACATAATATATAAAAAAGTCCGAATGTTAACTTACCTGACGCTGGCACGTCTGGAAAAGTGAATTTGTCAAACTGGTCTGATGCCCGTCAAAAGCCATTCTGAGCGCTGGGCGATTCTTTATTACTGGGCTAGCAAAACATAAGTATTTCATTGTTATTGCCATTTATACCCCTATATAGTGAATACAATTATCTGGTAAACAAATTTTCAACAATTTTAACCTAACTCTATTGCAAGAAAAGCAAATCAAATGGGTACTTTACCAAATGTGACAAGAAGTGTATTAAGCTAGTAAAATCTGACGCCGCTTTAGCTAGCTTTCTGACGTTAAAACCCGTAGCCTCACGTTTCTAAACTGACGTACGTCAACCTATCTAAGTCGTGATAACCGTCGAACGCCAGTAAAATATTTCCGAATTAAGTTTTATTTTTAAAGTAATAGTACATTTACGGGTTTTGCCGTTTTCTCCAGAAGTCGACCGACTTATTCTCGGGACCTTTGGAGTCCCTTCCCCACCCCCCAACTTGCCTGTTCCAGTCCGAGGTTCGATAGTTGCCGTTGACGACTTGAACGCGCATTGGCTGAAAGGAAGGAAAATCTTTATTTGGTCCAATTATCAAAAAGCAGCATATCTACCAGCATAGCAACAGCTGATATCAACTCCGCCTCTTTGTTTCAGTAATGTCCACCAGCAGTTTATGCTTAGTTCTATTAATATATTTATAATATAATACTAATATAATACTGCTTGTTTTTGTTCAACATCATGTAGTCCCTAAGTTGAGTTTTAGTCACCATTTAGCTTAATACATTGCCTTGCAAACAGTATTTCTGGCTTTAATAAGAAAGCATACTAAAGGGATAAAAGTAAAACACAGATCGACCAGGGAAAAAATCTGCCTGTAGCTTTCATCCTCCTTGTCTTTGCCTCCATTCTAGTGCTTTATATGCATGTAAGGCAGTAGAATGGTGCTGGGCCTCAGTAATACAGGTCCTTCTCAAAATATTAGCATATTGTGATAAAGTTCATTATTTTCCATAATGTCATGATGAAAATTTAACATTCATATATTTTAGACTCATTGCACACTAACTGAAATATTTCAGGTCTTTTATTGTCTTAATACGGATGATTTTGGCATACAGCTCATGAAAACCCAAAATTTCTATCTCACAAAATTAGCATATCATTAAAAGGGTCTCTAAACGAGCTATGAACCTAATCATCTGAATCAACGAGTTAACTCTAAACACCTGCAAAAGATTCCTGAGGCCTTTAAAACTCCCAGCCTGGTTCATCACTCAAAACCCCAATCATGGGTAAGACTGCCGACCTGACTGCTGTCCAGAAGGCCACTATTGACACCCTCAAGCAAGAGGGTAAGACACAGAAAGACATTTCTGAACGAATAGGCTGTTCCCAGAGTGCTGTATCAAGGCACCTCAGTGGGAAGTCTGTGGGAAGGAAAAAGTGTGGCAGAAAACGCTGCACAACGAGAAGAGGTGACCGGACCCTGAGGAAGATTGTGGAGAAGGGCCGATTCCAGACCTTGGGGGACCTGCGGAAGCAGTGGACTGAGTCTGGAGTAGAAACATCCAGAGCCACCGTGCACAGGCGTGTGCAGGAAATGGGCTACAGGGGCCGCATTCCCCAGGTCAAGCCACTTTTGAACCAGAAACAGCGGCAGAAGCGTCTGACCTGGGCTACAGAGAAGCAGCACTGGACTGTTGTTCAGTGGTCCAAAGTACTTTTTTCGGATAAAAGCAAATTCTGCATGTCATTCGGAAATCAAGGTGCCAGAGTCTGGAGGAAGACTGGGGAGAAGGAAATGCCAAAATGCCAGAAGTCCAGTGTCAAGTACCCACAGTCAGTGATGGTCTGGGGTGCCGTGTCAGCTGCTGGTGTTGGTCCACTGTGTTTTATCAAGGGCAGGGTCAAAGCAGCTAGCTATCAGGAGATTTTGGAGCACTTCATGCTTCCATCTGCTGAAAAGCTTTATGGAGATGAAGATTTCATTTTTCAGCACGACCTGGCACCTGCTCACAGTGCCAAAACCACTGGTAAATGGTTTACTGACCATGGTATCACTGTGCTCAATTGGCCTGCCAACTCTCCTGACCTGAACCCCATAGAGAATCTGTGGGATATTGTGAAGAGAACGTTGAGAGACTCAAGACCCAACACTCTGGATGAGCTAAAGGCCGCTATCGAAGCATCCTGGGCCTCCATAAGACCTCAGCAGTGCCACAGGCTGATTGCCTCCATGCCTGCATTGAAGCAGTCATTTCTGCCAAAGGATTCCCGACCAAGTATTGAGTGCATAACTGTACATGATTATTTGAAGGTTGACGTTTTTTGTATTAAAAACACTTTTCTTTTATTGGTCGGATGAAATATGCTAATTTTGTGAGATAGGAATTTTGGGTTTTCATGAGCTGTATGCCAAAATCATCCGTATTAAGACAATAAAAGACCTGAAATATTTCAGTTAGTGTGCAATGAATCTAAAATATATGAATGTTAAATTTTCATCATGACATTATGGAAAATAATGAACTTTATCACAATATGCTAATATTTTGAGAAGGACCTGTAGATGGTCTCTGTACCTTCTTTCTATCGCTTTGGAAAACAGAGATAGAAACCGTAAAAGAAAAGCATAATTTATATGATTAAAGTGGATTTTGTTCCTGCCTGAAATAGTAATTCTATCTTCTATTATAAAAAGAAGTGATTATTGTATAACTTAGTTCAAGACCACCTGGCTAACTGTAACCATCTGTTCCTCTGCGTACTGCCTGTATGTCTGAGCCTTCCCCTTAAGATTGCAAATCCCAATGTATTTCATTTGGGATTTGTGTAATGGATCAACATAAATTAGTGCATAATTGTGAGGCAGAAAGAAATGATTCATGGTTTTCATTTCTTATGACTAATAAAAATCTGAAAGGTGTGTTATGCATAGGTATTCAGACCCCTGCTGTTCTTTGATGCAACCTTGACTGTATTTACAGTTGCACATCTTTTGTAGTATGATTCTAGTACTTATGTTCATTTAAATACAAAATTTCTGCCCATTGTTCCTATGCAAAGTAGCTGAAGCTCAGTCATATTACGCGAGTATCTGTGAACTTAAATCTTTAAGTCTTACCAAAAATTGTCCTATAGGTGTACGGCATTTCAACACACAAATATGCTTTGATCTAAATCATTCTATTGTATCTCTGGCTGTACATTAAAGATCATTGTTCTGCTGAAAGGTGGAAAGGTGAAACCTAACATGGCTTGTGGTAAGCCAAAGAGGGGAATTCAGTCTTTCAAAACTTCAACAATCTTGCCTTTCTTCCATACAGCCCAGATTTGTGGAGTAAGGACAACTAGGACAGTTTCTTCCAACTGAGCTCTATTAATACTGAGATGAAATTAGTATATCTACTAATTAGAATACTTTTTAAGGCAATTTGTTTCACTGGATTTTATTTTAGGGGTGAAGTAGTAAAAGGGACTGAATGGAAATCAATGCCATACTTTTTAAATTTTTATTTAAATTTTGAAAACCATGTATTCTTTTCCTGCCTTTCCACAATTATACATTGTGCTGGTCTGTCACATAAAATCCCCCAAAAATATATTGAATTTTGTGATTGTAAGATGACAAAATGTGAAAATGTCTAAGGGGGTATAATTGCTTTGTAAAGCTCGGTATACAGGTAAAACCCAGTGGTCCAGCTCCAGGTTGGACCACAGGGTGTAGGTTGACTCGATTTTTATCTTAGTTTACATGTTAAGATTAAAATGTCTTTATTACTGGGCTAGCAAAACATAAGTATTTCATTGTTATTGCCATTTATACCCCTATATAGTGAATACAATTATCTGGTAAACAAATTTTCAACAATTTTAACCTAACTCTATTGCAAGAAAAGCAAATCAAATGGGTACTTTACCAAATGTGACAAGAAGTGTATTAAGCTAGTAAAATCTGACGCCGCTTTAGCTAGCTTTCTGACGTTAAAACCCGTAGCCTCACGTTTCTAAACTGACGTACGTCAACCTATCTAAGTCGTGATAACCGTCGAACGCCAGTAAAATATTTCCGAATTAAGTTTTATTTTTAAAGTAATAGTACATTTACGGGTTTTGCCGTTTTCTCCAGAAGTCGACCGACTTATTCTCGGGACCTTTGGAGTCCCTTCCCCACCCCCCAACTTGCCTGTTCCAGTCCGAGGTTCGATAGTTGCCGTTGACGACTTGAACGCGCATTGGCTGAAAGGAAGGAAAATCTTTATTTGGTCCAATTATCAAAAAGCAGCATATCTACCAGCATAGCAACAGCTGATATCAACTCCGCCTCTTTGTTTCAGTAATGTCCACCAGCAGTTTATGCTTAGTTCTATTAATATATTTATAATATAATACTAATATAATACTGCTTGTTTTTGTTCAACATCATGTAGTCCCTAAGTTGAGTTTTAGTCACCATTTAGCTTAATACATTGCCTTGCAAACAGTATTTCTGGCTTTAATAAGAAAGCATACTAAAGGGATTAAAGTAAAACACAGATCGACCAGGGAAAAAATCTGCCTGTAGCTTTCATCCTCCTCGTCTTTGCAGCTCTTCCAAAGTTACCTGTTGGTTGCTTCTCTGATTAATGTTCCCCTTACTCAGCCTGTCAGATTAGATGGACATCCGCGTCTTGGTAGGTTTGCAGATGTACCATACTCTATTTTTGGGTGATGGTAGAACAGTGATGTGGGAAATTTTCAAAGCTTGAGATATTGTTTTATTACCCAACCCTGCTTTAAATTCTTCTACAGGTTTATTCCTCTGAGACCTTTAACAAAACAGCTGTATTAATACTGAGATGAAATTAGTATATCTACTAATTAGAATACTTTTTAAGGCAATTTGTTTCACTGGATTTTATTTTAGAGGTGAAGTAGTAAAAGGGACTGAATGGAAATCAATGCCATACTTTTTAAATTTTTATTTAAATTTTGAAAACCATGTATTCTTTTCCTGCCTTTCCACAATTATACATTGTGCTGGTCTGTCACATAAAATCCCCCAAAAATATATTGAATTTTGTGATTGTAAGATGACAAAATGTGAAAATGTCTAAGGGGGTATAATTGCTTTGTAAAGCTCGGTATACAGGTAAAACCCAGTGGTCCAGCTCCAGGTTGGACCACAGGGTGTAGGTTGACTCGATTTTTATCTTAGTTTACATGTTAAGATTAAAATGTCTTTATTACTGGGCTAGCAAAACATAAGTATTTCATTGTTATTGCCATTTATACCCCTATATAGTGAATACAATTATCTGGTAAACAAATTTTCAACAATTTTAACCTAACTCTATTGCAAGAAAAGCAAATCAAATGGGTACTTTACCAAATGTGACAAGAAGTGTATTAAGCTAGTAAAATCTGACGCCGCTTTAGCTAGCTTTCTGACGTTAAAACCCGTAGCCTCACGTTTCTAAACTGACGTACGTCAACCTATCTAAGTCGTGATAACCGTCGAACGCCAGTAAAATATTTCCGAATTAAGTTTTATTTTAAAGTAATAGTACATTTACGGGTTTTGCCGTTTTCTCCAGAAGTCGACCGACTTATTCTCGGGACCTTTGGAGTCCCTTCCCCACCCCCCAACTTGCCTGTTCCAGTCCGAGGTTCGATAGTTGCCGTTGACGACTTGAACGCGCATTGGCTGAAAGGAAGGAAAATCTTTATTTGGTCCAATTATCAAAAAGCAGCATATCTACCAGCATAGCAACAGCTGATATCAACTCCGCCTCTTTGTTTCAGTAATGTCCACCAGCAGTTTATGCTTAGTTCTATTAATATATTTATAATATAATACTAATATAATACTGCTTGTTTTTGTTCAACATCATGTAGTCCCTAAGTTGAGTTTTAGTCACCATTTAGCTTAATACATTGCCTTGCAAACAGTATTTCTGGCTTTAATAAGAAAGCATACTAAAGGGATAAAAGTAAAACACAGATCGACCAGGGAAAAAATCTGCCTGTAGCTTTCATCCTCCTCGTCTTTGCAGCTCTTCCAAAGTTACCTGTTGGTTGCTTCTCTGATTAATGTTCCCCTTACTCAGCCTGTCAGATTAGATGGACATCCGCGTCTTGGTAGGTTTGCAGATGTACCATACTCTATTTTTGGGTGATGGTAGAACAGTGATGTGGGAAATTTTCAAAGCTTGAGATATTGTTTTATTACCCAACCCTGCTTTAAATTCTTCTACAGGTTTATTCCTCTGAGACCTTTAACAAAACAGCTGTATTAATACTGAGATGAAATTAGTATATCTACTAATTAGAATACTTTTTAAGGCAATTTGTTTCACTGGATTTTATTTTAGGGGTGAAGTAGTAAAAGGGACTGAATGGAAATCAATCCCATACTTTTTAAATTTTTATTTAAATTTTGAAAACTATGTATTCTTTTCCTGCCTTTCCACAATCATACATTGTGCTGGTCTGTCACATAAAATCCCCCAAAAATATATTGAATTTTGTGATTGTAAGATGACAAAATGTGAAAATGTCTAAGGGGGTATAATTGCTTTGTAAAGCTCGGTATACAGGTAAAACCCAGTGGTCCAGCTCCATGTTGGACCACAGGGTGTAGGTTGACTCGATTTTTATCTTAGTTTACATGTTAAGATTAAAATGTCAAACTACAAGTAGGTAATGTCTATATATAGAAAGCTATTGTTGTAGTCCAATCATTTTGTGAAGTAGCAGGGAGTTCTGGATGACTACCTTATGCACATTAGTTTCCATTATGACATCAGAATATTTTGTGGACTTGTTTTGCCTCCTGTGGCTTTCTTATGGTTCTCCTCGTGTACAACTGTTAAATTGTTGGCTGTCTGGCCTAGTGTCTGTAGGCCAGACAGTCACAGTCAATGTGTGAAACCAATGAAGTAAAAACCAAACAGGACCTTTTCATACAACAGGTCAAAGTTCAAACACACATCATTGTTGGGGGAGCTGCAGGGAAGACTGTGTTGGGACTCTTTGGCCTTAAACTGTCTAAGCATACAATGTAACTAAACCTGAGTCATGGGGGGTCAAAAATAAGATGCAATTGTGATAAGCTCATGTTTTGGTTACAAAGAAATGAATGCATTTATAAAAAATATATATATATTACTAATTTGCATATATCCTGGATAAGGATCTTCATATTAAAAAAAGGAATCCCCATTGCAGAAAACATATTTGATATGGCTAGTTGGAAAAACTTTGTTTATTGGCAATTTGGGTACCATACTCTAACCATATTTAGGAGTTTTCCGCCACTACTTGTCACATAATGGTGCAAATGACCAAATTTAACAAGAATCACAATTTCTTAAAGTAACGGGCCTGCTGGCATGTACAGAGTTAACCTCTAGGTGGAGCCAACTCTCTCCCTCTTGGTGTTAGAGCAACTCCTTTTACCAGCTGTACAAACGTGTAGCTGATTATGCTGTTTCAGGCCCAGGGGCTTAAAATGACTCTTAGATGACTTAGTTTTTTAGTGTTCTAGCTCATTTCCAGTTAACTGAACAGCTCGCCTCATGTGTTTGTGAAGCTTTGCTAATTGTGGTATTTGTTGGTTGTGGTAAAACTATTGGTTACTGTTTAACCTGTCTGTTTTCCCTGGCGACTTAGTTAGAGCTGGCTGGCTTGTTATTGTTATTAGTTAGACTTGTTAAATAGGCATCAAGTCTAGGGTTTGAGCTCCTTTGTGTGAGTTTTGACTGTTATTTGTTCCATGTTAACTAATTGCCTACTCACCAAGAAAACCTTGAGTGATTTATTTTGGGTTCTTTTCTTTTGTGCTACAGGCTGTTACATTTGTTGCCTCATGTTAGTGGTGCTTTCTTTTGCACACGTGTCTGTGACGTTAAAACATTACAAATAAACAACATTCATTAGACTTCCCATATCTCCATTTTCTTTATGTTACTTCCCCTCCTTCACCCCTGGCTGAGCCGGGTCATAACAGTAACTCTCCCAGATGTGGGGAAAACAGTAAAGGTGGACTCATCAGAGAACAATACATGTTCCACATTGTCCACAGCCCAAGATTTGCGCTCCTTGCACCATTGAAACCGACGTTTGGCAGTGGCATGAGTGACCAAAGGTTTGGCTATAGCAGCGCGGCCGTGTATATTGACCCTGTGGAGCTCCCGACGGACAGTTCTGGTGGAAACAGGAGAGTTGAGGTGCACATTTAATTCTACCGTGATTTGGGCAGCCGTGGTTTTATGTTTTTTGGATACAATCCGGGTTAGCACCCGAACATCCCTTTCAGACAGCTTCCTCTTGCGTCCACAGTTAATCCTGTTGGATGTGGTTCGTCCTTCTTGGTGGTATGCTGACATTACCCTGGATACCGTGGCTCTTGATACATCACAAAGACTTGCTGTCTTGGTCACAGATGCGCCAGCAAGACGTGCACCAACAATTTGTCCTCTTTTGAACTCTGGTATGTCACCCATAATGTTGTGTGCATTTCAATATTTTGAGCTAAACTGTGCTCTTACCCTGCTAATTGAACCTTCACACTCTGCTCTTACTGGTGCAATGTGCAATCAATGAAGACTGGCTACCAGGCTGGTCCAATTTAGCCATGAAACCTCCCACACTAAAATGACAGGTGTTTCAGTTTCATTGTCCAACCCCTGTACTTGATAATTCTAGCCAGAGTTTATTTGAAAAAGTAACTCTTTATATAATCATTTTGTTGCAGAAGACTTTTTGTGATCTCACATTTTTGAGCTGCAGTGTATGTTTTTTTATTTAAAGATTGGTTTCATGTTCACTCATATTGCATCACGTTCGCTTGAATCTTTAGACTTCCGTCTTTTTCTTCTTTGAAGGATAACTGCTGTCAAGCTACATGCATGTATAAAAATCAATAAACAAACCGTAGGAGATGCATGCTCTAGAATCATTTTATGTGTACCTTCAGCCTAAATAATCTTCCTTTGATTTGCTCCATGTCAAAACTCTGATAGTTATGCCGTATGTTCATAAAGCATTCTTTTAATAGGCAGCTGAGCATAAGAGTTTCACCCAACTTCATCTGACTGTGTTCTATTCTCAAGAATCTGTCATGGCTGATTAAAAGCTTTGTGTCATGTCTTATTAGTAACCGTGTCTATCATGAAGAGTAGCACTGGACAAAAGGAGTGTCTTGTTTTTCGTACTCTGCCATTTACCTCTAATTTCACAAGAATTATCAGGTTTTTCTCAAGAGACCAGGGCTCAATAAGCACAAATGTGCCATTTAAAAAAATAATCCCATCCTGTCTGAGTTGCAGTTTTGACAAGGTTTGTAGCAGCTTTTCATTCTGACTGGAAAACAACATTTACCTCCTACAGTTCAATGCCATCTAGATTGCACCTATCACTGGTGCTACACCAATCTCAGGCTACCAACCTGTTTTCAGTAAACCCTGACAATGCTGTCTCTGTGAATTCAGCCTTTTTTGTAAATGTTTGATTTAGGAAGTCTGCTCACAGAAACTAACACAAGCCCCCTGCAGCGCTATTCTGTGTGATCGCTGATGTGGAATTTGGGAAGCTGGGATGAGAGTGAAGTGGAAACCATTGCAGTGCCCATCTTAGGAGCTTTGTCCCGTCACATGTTTTTAACACATTATTCACCTCATTAGGGCTTGTATTTCAGTTTTCTGTGCAGTTTAGTGCAGATTGTCTTATTTGTCTTAATTGCAACCTAACTGATTCTGATTGTGCAATTCAATTCAGTCTCCTGGAATATAGTTGGTTAGTGTGTTGACTACCTGTTCAACAAACCGTCCTAAAACATCAGTCCCCATTAGAGAAATTATCCATTTAACCTGGCAGCAGATGAGTCGGTTGCCTTAGAAAAGACCATCCTGTGCTGGGATATACTATCGGACTCAAACTCATGATGGATTTAAAACCTTCTTGTTAGCAATCAAAGCTTTACGGTCCTCACACTTTGAATGAATGTGCTGATGTCAAACATTACAAAGTTCAGCTGGAGCATCGATAAGTTACAAGTCAAACAGAAACCAGTGGACAGCGGTGCATTCAACAAACGGTGCACAATATGACCTTTGCCTGGGTGGTGGAGATAAGCCATTCCTTTCTATTTTTTTGTTTTTTGTTTTCTCCATTTCCTTATGCAAAGTGCATGTCTGTAATCCATGACTATAAAAACAGAGGTTTATAGTAGATGCGGGTTCTGGTTAAAGGGAGAAAGTCTACGAAGATAAGCAGCTGCCTGTTATACCTGAAAGGGTCTGGGTAAAACAAAAAAGATTTGTTACGTAGGTGGAGTCAGTGCAGTTAAAGGGAGGGGTGAGAGAAGAGGGTCTTAACATGTGCAGAAAAATGTGAGGGCAGAAGGCAGAGTGGTTGCTGGTTTAACTGCTTGAATATAAGTGGCTTGTTGATTTTTTTTTTTTTTTTTTTTTTTTTTTTACAGAAGAGAAGGCAAGCTGTGGAGGCTCACACCACAGTGTCAGAAAGGAAGTGTGATAACCAGCCAGAGAAATGACTCTGTAACTTCTTTTTTTGTTCTATTTAGACCCTGGAGGGCTCTCTAAAACAGACATGAACGGTGACAGCAGTAAAAAGCGTTATGTGTCAACTTTCAAGCTGCACCTCCAGCCATCACATCCCCCATATGGTCAAACAAATGGGAAAAGAACAAAAGACACCAGGACTTCTGGCAAATGCTCTGAAATAGGTAAGAGCTGAGGAAAATCAGATGATGTCTGTATTATTCTAATATATTTGACTAACTTAGTAGCTTATTATTCCAATATATTTAGCTGGTTGCATTTTCCATGTTACTGATGTCAATAGTTCAACCAACAAGTCTGAACAAGGCAGGTCGGTACACTGAGTAAACAGACTGCAAACAGATCGCATAGCAGTTTGAGGTTTATTTTTTAAGTACAGTTTACAGTCATAAGTTATTCAGATAGATTATCTTTATATGTGTACACTTTAATTCATATACATCTTTTGCTTTCCTTTTAGCTCAAAATGTCTAATTTTCTATGCTAGCAAATAAAGAAAATTATCTTCGTCCCTCTTTCTTGTTTTCTTACCATTTAAAAGTGTTAAATTGTATTATTCCTTTAAACTCATCATGTATGTCTTTGTTGTTTATTCAGAGTATTGCATGATGTATTTGAAAAGACAATAATCATCTGGCATGCATGACTGCACACTTTTGTTTGCCAGTTGACGTGCTTGTCTGCTGAATTTGACGTGTCACAATTTTAGTAACTGAGAGAAGGAAACCATTATTGGGCTATCGGCAGGCTTTAATTGAAAAAAGATGGTGTCCGGAGCAACCTCTCGATCTTCTTAGCTCAGCTTGAATAAATAATGAATAAATATAAAGAAAGGGTTGTAAAGATCAACCTCTCACAGGACAATTTTCATAACTGTTCGTACATTTTACAGTGTATTTAAAGCTGTAAATGCCAGCTAAAGGTTGCAGTTAAAATACCTGCTTTGTTAAATGATAACTTGCATATTCCAAATTGGTTTATATGAATTAAAGCTGCTAAATCAGATCTTGTCCATTTTGGGATGTTCTGTTTTCTCAGCTTTGTTGCTTAGCATGCATCTGAAGTAGAACCGTGCAGGTGATGACACTTCAGTTAGCCTGCATCCCCAACATAGCATTTCATTTCTTTAACAAGACCGTGCCAGAATGAGGAAGGGAAATTCTTGAGAAAACAGAAACCAACCCCCACATGGCTGTGATCCAAATCTAACAAAATAACTGCTTCTGTCAAACAGAACACGACATTTACCTTTTGTGCATTATCAATCAAAGATTTGCACACACTCTCCAAAAAACAGCATAAGCTTTGACCAAATTATGCAGGTTTAAAATCAAAGTACATCACTAATGTCCATATATAGTTTTTCTGTGCAATGGTCACATCTTTTAACAGAAAAATGTTTAAAAAAGAAATACAGTAGTGCAACCATTTTTGGTAACTGAAAAAAAAAATAAGTTGCACACCATTCGATACTTCCTTGCATACTATTTTAATTTCTGTAGTGAAACATGTTACTTAGAAAACAGAGACAGAGCAAACTTTATACTCGGCACAATGGTTTACAATATTGATATAGGTGAAAGACCACGTTTCTTTTTTTAAATGTTCCTAAAAAATCTCAGGTGGAGACATTTTTTAACTTAAATTGAAGGTATACTTCACGGCCACTTCATTAGGTCCACCTGTTGGACCTAATAAATAGCCAGTCAGCCAATCTTTATGGGGCAGCAACTCCATACATTTAGGCATCTATATAGTAAAAAAGACTTGCCAAAGTACAAACCAGGCCTCAACCCAAGGCAAAACACAAATGTATGTGGCTTTGAATGTGCCATAGTTTTTGGAGCCAGATAGGCTGGTCTGAGTATTTCAGAAACTGCTGATCTGCTGGAATTTTAGCGCCCAATTGTTTGAGAAAATATCCAGGGAGCGGCAGTTGTCTGGACTAAACTGCCTTGCTGATGTCAAAGGTCAGAGGGAAATGAAAATACTGCTTTGAGTAAGAATGGCACCTTAAATGACCACTTATTACAACCAAGGTGTGCAGAATATTACCTCTGAATGTCCAACATGTCGAAACTTGAAGCAGATAGGAAACAGCAGCAGAAGAGCACACCAGGTGTCAGTCATGTTAACTAAGTACAAGACACTGAGACTCTGAGACAATTATTCACACAGGCTCACCTCAATTGGATAATTACTATTTGGAAAAACACATTTTAATGGTAAAGCCAGAATTTGGTGTAAACAACTTAAATCATGTATCCATCCTGCTTTGTATCAACTGGTCACAATGGTGGTGGTGCTGCAAGGGTAAGGGGGATAGTTCACACAACCCGTTAGTACCAATTGAGCATTATTTAAACACCACAGCCTACATGAGAATGTCCATTTTTTTATGACCATAGTGCACTCTTCATGTGATGGCTACTTCCATGAGGATAATGCAACATGTCACAAATATCGACTAATCTCAAACTGGTTTAGTCATCAGATCTCAATTCTGCAGAACCCTGTTGGAACAGGAGATTTACATTAAAGATTTGCATTCAACAAATCTGCAACTACTATGTGATGCTAACATGTCAATATGGACCAAAATCTTTTTAAACCTCTTCTCCTTGTAGATTGTCCCCAAACTCTGGATCCACCCATCTTTATAAAGCCGCTTGAAGATTGCTGTGTGGATGAAGGAACTGACTTGGTGCTGCGAGGAGTTCTCACAGGAAGTCAACCCATTAAAGTGACATGGCTGCACAATGGTAAGTAAGACACTATTTACACTGTTGTATCTTTGCTCAGTGGTAGACATTGGCTCAAATAAACAAAGCCTCTGACTTCTTATAGATTTTACTAGGTTTTATTTGAACACAGGTTCACATGTAAATTGTACTTCCATTCACCTAATTTGTGTAAGTTGGCAGTAAATATTTGGAAAAAAAAATCAAATATTGATAACTTAATTTTACTGCAAACATTAAGGATTAGTTTCAGATCATGCCATACTTATCTATTTTTATCTTTGCGTATGTAGCAGATACCAGCTACTCTAAAACATATCAGAGTTCATAATTTAACCAGTCTTATTAGTTGTCAAAAATAAAATTTTTCTCATAAATTATCAGTGAACTTAATTCCATGTGAAGCATGAATTTTACCTTTCCAGGGAGTTAATTAGTATTAGCATTAAAAGAATAAATATTGAAAATATAACAGTTCACTAAAATAAAAACAAAAGTCCAATATAAACCAAAAAACGTCAGTCAGGAATTTTTTATGAAATGGTTTGAAGGATTCAAAAACTTACTGAAGGTTAAAGCACATGTTCAAGATGTAAAAACAAAAATGGAGTCTAGCAGTGCTTCATTTAAAATAGACAACATGGCTTGGCATACAATTTACAACAAACAAGCTACAGTTCACAAGGGTTGATCAAGCCTTCGTGAATGGATTGGGTTTATGGCCTTTAATTAGTTTGGTTGTGTGTCTTCCAATACAGCATGGCTTCTGTGTGCTGCAAGCTTTCAGAAAAACAATCATCATGAGGTTTGAAACAGCCAACCAGAAGTCGATTTTGGTCTAACTGTGCCCATGGGTCGACAACAAAGGAAATATTACTTACTTACCTAAATTGGACTTTGCTTATGGCGTCTAAGAAGAAAAGCAGAGTATCAATAATGTCCTCAGATGCAAAAATAGTGGTGTTGGTAGCACAGTACAAAAGAATTTGAAGGTCAGATAAAAATGTTTGGGAAACTTGCTTATTATTTTGTAGACCTTTTTAAGCCCCTGGAATGGCTGAACTTGGAACTTGGACTAGATTAAGTAACTATATTGGTAAGGTAAGTTTATTTATGTAGCGCTTTTCATTAACGAGACACTCAAAGCGCTGTACATACAATTACAATACAATCACAAAGAAAATAAAAACAGATACAGACACAGAAAAACAAATCAAATGATACTACAATCCTTCTAAGAAATCTAAAAATCTATGAATCCTTCTGAGAAATCAAAAAATCTCTGGCCAACATTACAATGATACAGATAACATTAATAATCCTTTGGGTTTTACTGGTAAACGCTGGTTCTAAACCAATCTTTCTAAAGAGGTAATTATATACAGGTCCTTCTCAAAATATTAGCATATTGTGATAAAGTTCATTATTTTCCATAATGTAATGATGAAAATTTAACATTCATATATTTTAGATTCATTGCACACTAACTGAAATATTTCAGGTCTTTTATTGTCTTAATACGGATGATTTTGGCATACAGCTCATGAAAACCCAAAATTCCTATCTCACAAAATTAGCATATCATTAAAAGGGTCTCTAAACAAGCTATGAACCTAATCATCTGAATCAACGAGTTAACTCTAAACACCTGCAAAAGATTCCTGAGGCCTTTAAAACTCCCAGCCTGGTTCATCACTCAAAACCCCAATCATGGGTAAGACTGCCGACCTGACTGCTGTCCAGAAGGCCACTATTGACACCCTCAAGCAAGAGGGTAAGACACAGAAAGACATTTCTGAACGAATAGGCTGTTCCCAGAGTGCTGTATCAAGGCACCTCAGTGGGAAGTCTGTGGGAAGGAAAAAGTGTGGCAGAAAACGCTGCACAACGAGAAGAGGTGACCGGACCCTGAGGAAGATTGTGGAGAAGGGCCGATTCCAGACCTTGGGGGACCTGCGGAAGCAGTGGACTGAGTCTGGAGTAGAAACATCCAGAGCCACCGTGCACAGGCGTGTGCAGGAAATGGGCTACAGGTGCCGCATTCCCCAGGTCAAGCCACTTTTGAACCAGAAACAGCGGCAGAAGCGCCTGACCTGGGCTACAGAGAAGCAGCACTGGACTGTTGCTCAGTGGTCCAAAGTACTTTTTTCGGATGAAAGCAAATTCTGCATGTCAATCGGAAATCAAGGTGCCAGAGTCTGGAGGAAGACTGGGGAGAAGGAAATGCCAAAATGCCAGAAGTCCAGTGTCAAGTACCCACAGTCAGTGATGGTCTGGGGTGCCGTGTCAGCTGCTGGTGTTGGTCCACTGTGTTTTATCAAGGGCAGGGTCAATGCAGCTAGCTATCAGGAGATTTTGGAGCACTTCATGCTTCCATTTGCTGAAAAGCTTTATGGAGATGAAGATTTCATTTTTCAGCACAACCTGGCACCTGCTCACAGTGCCAAAACCACTGGTAAATGGTTTACTGACCATGGTATCACTGTGCTCAATTGGTCTGCCAACTCTCCTGACCTGAACCCAATAGAGAATCTGTGGGATATTGTGAAGAGAACGTTGAGAGACTCAAGACCCAACACTCTGGATGAGCTAAAGGCCGCTATCGAAGCATCCTGGGCCTCCATAAGACCTCAGCAGTGCCACAGGCTGATTGCCTCCATGCCACGCCGCATTGAAGCTGTCATTTCTGCAAAAGGATTCCCGACCAAGTATTGAGTGCATAACTGTACATGATTATTTGAAGGTTGACGTTTTTAGTATTAAAAACACTTTTCTTTTATTTGTCGGATAAAATATGCTAATTTTCTGAGATAGGAATTTTGGGTTTTCATGAGCTGTATGCCAAAATCATCCGTATTAAGACAATAAAAGACCTGAAATATTTCAGTTAGTGTGCAATGAATCTAAAATATATGAATGTTAAATTTTCATCATTACATTATGGAAAATAATGAACTTTATCACAATATGCTAATATTTTGAGAAGGACCTGTACAGAACATCCAGGAGAAATGTTTTGATAAGAAGCCTGTGAAGGCCATCTCGGGGCACCTGAATTAGACATACAATAAATGTTTTGGTTCAGGCCGGCTGTGATTTTCCGCCTGCCTTCAAAGTCTTATTGGCATTCTCAATTTCAAATCCAAATAGCCAAAATTCTGGTACTTTCAGTAGATCCTGAGCAAACAACTTTTTCCAAGATTAAATCATATCACCTTTGAGTCCGGGAAACGCTGCCAGCTGCAATTCTGCTCTCTTAACATATCAGTCTAAGTGCTGAGAGCTCTAAAGATCCCTTCAAACATCCCAGGCAGCTTTGGAGTGCTTTGAACAGCTGCCGATGTTTTACAAATCTTTCGATAAGCCAGATAACCGCCAACTCCAAAAAGCAGAAATCCTGTTAACAGAAATCCAATTATGTACAAACCTTCCACGTCCTCAACTGACATTGTTGTCAGGCACACAATCTTCCACTGCTGCCAGGAATCCATTGCGTATCCGGAGAAGAACGTCCCGCCTGGACAAGAGGGTTCTCCTTTACTCTGTCTTCCCGTCGAGAAAATTTGATCAATTCAATTCAGTTTATTTATATAGCGCCAATTCACAACACATGTTGTCTCAAGGCACTTCACAACAGTCAGGTACATACATTCCAATTAATACTAACAATGGAACAGTGCAGTCGGAGTTAGCATTTTATTCAAATTGGATAAAAAGTTTTTCTATCTAAGGAAACACAGCAGATTGCATCCAGTCAGTGACTTGCAGCATTCCCTCCTCCCGGATGAGCATGTAGAGACAGTGGACAGTCACTGGCGTTGACTTTGCAGCAATCCCTCATACTGAGCATGCATGTAGCGACAGCGGAGAGGGAAAAACTCCCTTTTAACAGGAAGAAACCTCCAGCAGAACCAGGCTCAGTATGAGCGGCCATCTGCCACGACCGACTGGGGGTTTGAGAGAACAGAGCAGAGACACAAAAAGAACACAGAAGCACTGATCCAGGAGTACTTTCTATGGGAAGGAAAAGTAAATGTTAATGGATGTAACTCCTTTAGTCGTTTCACCTAGAAAGAAAGAACCGATAAACTCTGAGCCAGTTTTCAAGGTTAGAATCTGAAAGAGAGCACATAGAGTTTGTTACAGTTAAGCTCAGTCAATCGACATGTCTAGGAGAGAGAAAGGGTTAAACACTAAACGACAAGGCTATGTGGATCATTGGTAGAGGGTGAGCATTAAGTTGTTGTAAGGAGAAGCCCAGACGATTCCCCTCTCCAGAAAGGTGTCACAGGTAGACACAGAACCAGGCCAGGTGTAGCTTCTAGGAAGAAAATAGAGAGAACAAGGTTAAAAGCTGAAATAACAGGAAATAATGCAAAATTGGAGAGTAGTGTGAGAATGTAGCGAAGAGGGTGAAAGTGGTCATTATGTCCTCCAGCAGCCTAAGCCTATAGCAGCATAACTACACAGATAGTTTCAGTTCAGATCATTTAGTTAAACGGTGCTTATTTACAACAATATCGTCTCAAGGCACCCCACAAAGGGTCCCACTGATGGTCATTGTTATACTAAAAACCACAAGGATTGGGATACCTCTCTCTTTTAGACTGATCACAACCATCGGAAAAGAGAAGGGGTCACACATGTAGCAGAAATGGAGGGTGTGTTTGCACCTCAACCATAACTGAGCCGGTTTAGGCTAAACCTGACTCCCCCTTACTCCAACCAACAGGGAGGGAGGAAGGCTCCCTCCCTGATAAACTAAGACACTCTTACTATAAGCTTTATCAAAAAGGAAAGTTTTAAGCCTAGCCTTAAAAGTGGACAGGGTGTCTGCCTCACGGACTAAAGCTGGGAGTTGGTTCCACAGGAGAGGAGCCTGATAAATAAAGGATCTGCCTCCCATTCTACTTCTAGAGACTCTAGGAACCACCAGTAAACCTGCAGTCTGAGAACGAAGTGCCCTGTTAGGAACATATGGAACAATCAGATCTCTGATGTATGATGGCGCTAGATCATTAAGGGCTTTATATGTGAGGAGGAGAATTTTAAATTCTATTCTGGATTTAACAGGGAGCCAATGAAGGGAAGCTAAAATAGGAGAAATATGATCTCTCTTTTTAATTTTCATCAGAACTCTTGCTGCATCATTTTGAATCAGCTGAAGGCTTTTAACTGCATTTTGTGGACATCCTGATAGTAACGAATTACAATAGTCCAGCCTTGAAGTAACAAATGCATGGACTAGTTTTTCAGCGTCACTCCTGGATAGGGTATTTCTAATTTTGGCAATGTTCCGGAGATGAAAGAAGGAAATCCTAGAAACCTGTTTAATATAGGATTTAAATGACATGTCCTGGTCAAAAATAACACCAAGGTTTTTTACTTTATTACTGGAGGTCAATTTAATACCATCCAGGTTTAGTGATTGACTAAGCAGTTTCTTTTTTAAAGACTCCGGTCCAAAGACGACAACTTCTGTCTTGTCTGAATTTAGAAGCAAAAAATTTAAAGTCATCCAAGTTTTTATATCTTCAAGACATGCTTGTAGTCTATCTAACTGGTTGGGCTCATCAGGATTTATGGATAAGTAAAGCTGAGTATCATCAGCGTAACAGTGAAAATTTATCCCATGCTGCCTGATAATTTGACCTATTGGAAGCATATATATAGTAAAGAGAATTGGCCCAAGTACTGAACCCTGTGGTACTCCACAATTAACCCTGGAGTTTAAAGATGATTTATCATTTACATGAACAAACTGGAATCTGTCAGACAGATAAGATTTAAACCAGCCTAGCGCTGTTCCCCTGATCCCTACAGCATATTCCAGCCTTTTTAAGAGAATATTATGGTCGACTCTATCAAATGCAGCACTGAGATCTAACAGAACCAGAACAGACACAAGTCCATTATCTGAGGCCATAAGAATATCATTAGTGACTTTCAGCAGAGCTGTTTCAGTGCTATGATGAGCTCTGAAACCTGACTGAAACTCTTCAAACAGGTCATTGCTGTGTAAATGCTCACACATTTGATTAGCAACAATTTTCTCAAGAATCTTAGATAAGAACGGAAGATTGGATATAGGTCTGTAATTTTTCCAAGTCATCTCGATCAAGCAAAGGTTTCTTAAGTAAAGGTTTAATTACAGCTAACTTAAAAGCCTGTGGTACATATCCATTTACTAAAGATAGATTAATCATGGGGCTAAAATGGGGCTGGTAATCAGAGGGAACACGTCCTTAAATAATTTGGTTGGGATTGGGTCTAACATACAAGTTGAAGGTTTAGATGAAGCTAATATTTCTGATAACTCAGGAAGCTTCACAGGATCAAATCAGTCCAAACACAAATCAGGTTCTGCAGTTATTTCCAATGTTGTCTCACTTGCTGAGGATGAAGTAATCATCTTCGGGAGTATGTCAAAGATTTTCTTTTTAATAGAATCAATTTTATTTAAGAAGAATCCCAAAAAGTCATGGCTGCTAAGAGCTAAGGGAATCGATGGCTCAACAGAGCTATGACTCTGTGTAACTTTAGCAACTGTACTAAAGAGAAACCTAGGATTATTCTTGTTCTCTTCTATTAATGATGAGAAATAAGCTGTTCTAGCTTGGCAAAGTGTCTTTTTATACAACAGTAGGCTATTTTTCCAGATTAAGTAGGAATCCTCTAGGTGTGTAGAGTGCCATTTTCTCTCCAATTTTCTAACATTGTGCTTTAAAGTACACAGCTCTGAATTAAACCAAGGAGCTAGCCTCCTATGAATGATTACCTTCTTTTTCAAGGGGGCTGCATTGTCTAATGCATCACGCAATGATGAAGAAACACTATGAACAAAATAATCAATTTGTGAAGGGGCAGAAACAGAGTTATTACCCTCCATTGTGCTTTTCAGTGATAATGAGGAAATTAAAAGTGGAACAGATTATTTAAAGGTTGTTACAGCATCGCCTGATAATGATCTACTATAATGAAATTTTCTTTCAGGTGTGGAGTACTCGGTTAAATTAAACTCAAAGGTTATTAAGAAATGGTCAGACAGGACAGGGTTATGAGAGAATATTGTTATGTCTTTACACTCAATGCCATATGTCAGCACAAGGTCCAGAGAATGAAGACAAAGGTGGGTAGGTTTGTTAATGTTTTGAGCAAAGCCAATTGAGTGTAAGATAGCATTAAACGCTATAGTTAGGCTATCACTTTCAGTGTCAACATGAATGTTAAAATGCCCCACTATAATAACTTTATCTGTATTTAACACTAAATCAGATAAAAGGTCTGAAAACTGATCTAAAAATTGAGAGTAAGGGCCTGGTGGATGGTACAAAACAACAAACAGAAGAGGTTTTAGTGCTTTGCAATTTGGATGAGGAAAACTAAGGATTAAATAATTCAAAAGAGTTGTAGCTATTGATTGGTCTGGGACTAATCAATAAATCCGACTGAAAGGTGGTTGCTACTCCTCCTCCTCGCCCAGTAATTTGAGGAATGTGAATATTTTAATAATTAGTAGGAGTTGACTCATTTATAGTAACATAATCCTCTTGCTGCAGCCAGGTTTCTGTGAGGCAAAATAAATCAATCTGATTGTCACAAATCAGGTCACTAACTAGCAATGTCTTTGAAGAGAGAGATCTTATGTTCAGTAAGCCACATTTAATAGTTTTATTTTTCTTTTCGGTCTGAGTTGTTTATTTTTATGAGATTTTCCTGATTTCCTCCTTTTAGATTATTTTTTAACCTATTCAATTTTGGCCGAGGGCGAGACACTGTCTTAATAGGGTAATGGGTGGGTAGCAGTACAGAAGCTGCAGAGAGGAGTATTAAACTACAACCCTGCTTCCTGGTCTGAACCCTGGGTTGTCAGAGTTTTGGAGAACTAATAGATTGCGTTGAGAGACCTCCTGACCAAATCCATAATGAACAAATTAGGAGGATATGCGAACAGAGGCTCTAAGAAAAGCTTAGACAAAAAGCTGAAGCAGGGCAAAAAATGGGGGAGGATCAAGGAGAGAATGGAAAAGCGTCTGACCCCACCGAGAGCAGAAGAGAAAGCAATATTGACTACTTAGTCAAAGAGAGAAAAAGCAAAATATATTTTACCACCAAATTAACATTACAAGATAAAAAGTGAGGTAATTCTGTGTTTCAAGAGAGATTGTTACATAGACAGTAACAGCAGGCATGTGGAAACATGATTTTAAAGGAGTGAAATCAAATTCCATAGTATGATAAAAACACAGTGCTTTACTTGGAACCTCCAATTGTCTATAAGCTGTTTTCTCCCATGATTGCATTTTATTAGATCACCAGCCAGATGTGATACATTGTCAGCAAAGTTAAAACAGTACTCCACTCTGCAAAACATTTGTCTTACAACTGACTGAAGATTTGGTTTGAAAGGTGATATTTTAATGTTAATCTTTTTATCTGTAGAAGAGCTTTGGGAAATGATATTTTTGATTAAAAAGGAGAAATCTGAAAGCCAAAAATACTGACCACAAAAATTGTGTATGTGTGTGACTGAATTTCTGTTCCTACACTAAAAATGACCACACTATTTACAGAAAAGTATGTTTTTCATTATATAATTGTAAAGTTTCACATTGATTGCGTGTCGATTTTAGTTGTTATTGGTATAACAAGTACTTGCCTTTGCAGCAACACAGTCTTTGTGTTAATGGACAGGAGTCAGAGGGGTGTAAGTTTGGAGAACCAGTAGGAAACTCTCATGAGGAGCTCAAGGTTATATTTACTCGGAATCAAGCTAATAGCTATTGAGATTCTTGCTCCCGTCTAGTCAGAACAGGTCCTGTTCTAGACTTATTTGTCTGCTTCAGTGAATGCTGTATTAAGTGTTTTTGTTACACCTCATCACCTTTGCTTTTGATAGGTCTTCATATTACCACCTTCTTAAATCCACCACCTTGCACACCTGACTTTGTGTGCATTGTTGCCACAATGCTTCCACTGCCAACTCTAAAGTTCCTCTTTCTTCTAATCAACATGTTTTCCTCCGTGTATTTTGTTTCCTACAGATTTCTTATAATTTCCTCTCAAAAAAAAGCACAACGTCTCTTTTTTTGTAATACACTGAACATTAATGAATCTGTAGGAACTATCTGTTAAGCATCTGTGGATGTAATGGCCCAGTT